>NC_072439.2:103815227-104118636 GCF_028878055.3 Symphalangus syndactylus
TGATTGAGCCGTTCTGAAACACTCTTTCTGTAGATACTGCAATTGGACATTCTGAGCGCTAAGAGGCCTCTATTGCGAAAAATAATATCTTCAAATAAAAACTACACAGAAGCATTGTGTGAAACTTATTTCTGATATGTTCATTAAGCTAACAGAGTTAAACCATACTTTTGATTGCGCAGTTCTGAACACTCTTTCTGTAGAAAATGCAAGTGGACATTCGGAGCGCTAAGAGGGTAATAGTGGAAAAAAGAATATATTTAAATATAAACTACACAGTAGCATTCTGTGAAAATTCTTTCTGTTCTGTGCATTCAACTAACAGAGTTGAACCTTACTTTTGATTGAGCCGTTCTGAAACACTCTTTCTGTAGAAACTGCAATTGGACATGCTAAGCGCTAAGAGGCCTACATTGGGAAAAAGAATATCTTCAAATAAAAACTACACAGATGCATTCTGTGAAACTTATTTCTGATCTGTAAATTCAGTTAACAGAGATAAAACATATTTTTGATTGAGCAGTTATGAAACACTCTTTTTGTAGAAAATGCAAGTGGAGATTCGGAGCGCTAAGAGGGTAATAGTGGAAAAAGGAATGTCTTCAAATATAAACTACACAGAATCATTCGGTGAAACATCTTTCTGATCTGTGCATTCAGCTAACAGAATTAAACCATACTTTTGATTGAGCAGATCTGAACACTCTTTCTGTAGAAAACGCAACTGGACATTTGGAGCGCTAAGAGCGTAGTAGTGGAAAAAGGAATATATACAAATATAAACTACACAGAAGCATTCTGTGAAACTTCTTTCTGATCTGAGCATTCAGCTAACAGAGTTAAACCATACTTTTGATTGAGCAGTTTTGAAACACTTTGTCTGTAGAAAATGCAACTGGACATTCGTAGCGCTAAGTGGGTAATAGTGGAAAAAAGAATATGTTCAAATATAAACTACACAGAAGCATTGTATGAAACTACTTTCTGTTCTGTGCATTCAACTAACAGAGTTGAACCTTACTTTCGATTGAGCCGTTCTGAAACACTCTTTCTGTAGAAACTGCAATTGGACATTCTGAGCGCTAGGAGGCCTATATTGGGAAAAAGAATGTCTACAAATAAAAACTACACAGAAGAATTGTGTGAAACTTCTTTCTGTTCTGTTTGTTCAACTAAAAGAGTTGAACCTTAGTTTTGATTGAGCCGTTCTGAAACACTCTTTCTGTAGAAAATGCAAGTGGAGATTCGGAGAGCTAAGAGGGTAATAGTGGAAAAAGGAATGTCTCCAAATATAAACTACACAGAATCATTCTGTGAAACTTCTTTCTGATCTGTGCATTCAGCTAACAGAGTTAAACCACACTTTTGATTGAGCAGATCTGAACACTCTTTCTGTAGAAAATGCAACTGGACATTTGGAGCGCTAAGAGCGTAGTAGTGGAAAAAGGAATATATTCAAATATAAACTACACAGAAGCATTCTGTGAAACTTCTTTCTGATCTGAGCATTCAGCTAACAGAGTTAAACCGTACTTTTGATTGAGCAGTTTTGAAACACTCTGTCTGTAGAAAATGCAACTGGACATTCATAGCGCTAAGTGGGTAATAGTGGAAAAAAGAATATGTTCAAATATAAACTACACAGAAACATTGTATGAAACTACTTTCTGTTCTGTGCATTCAACTAACAGAGTTGAACCTTACTTTTGATTGAGCCGTTCTGAAACACTCTTTCTGTAGAAACTGCAATTGGACATTCTGAGCGATAGGAGGCCTATATTGGGAAAAAGAATGTCTACAAATAAAAACTACACAGAAGAATTTTGTGAAACTTCTTTCTGTTCTGTTTGTTCAACTAAAAGATTTGAAGCTTAGTTTTGATTGAGCCGTTCTGAAACACTTTTTCTGTAGAAAATGCAAGTGGAGATTCGGAGCGCTACGAGGGTAATAGTGGAAAAAGGAATGTCTCCAAATATAAACTACACAGAATCATTCGGTGAAATTTCTTTCTGATCTGTGCATTCAGCTAACAGAGTTAAACCATACTTTTGATTGAGCAGATCTGAACACTCTTTCTGTAGAAAATGCAACTGGACATTTGGAGCGCTAAGAGCCTAGTAGTGGAAAAAGGAATATATTCAAATATAAACTACACAGAAGCATTCTGTGAAACTTCTTTCTGATCTGAGCATTCAGCTAACAGAGTTAAACCATACTTTTGATTGAGCAGATCTGAACACTCTTTCTGTAGAAAATGCAACTGGACATTTGGAGCGCTAAGAGCGTAGTAGTGGAAAAAGGAATATATTCAAATATAAACTACACAGAAGCATTCTGTGAAACTCCTTTCTGATCTGAGCATTCAGGTAACAGAGTTAAACCATACTTTGGATTGAGCAGTTTTGAAACACTCTGTCTGTAGAAAATGCAACTGGACATTCGTAGCGCTAAGTGGGTAATAGTGGAAAAAAGAATATGTTCAAATATAAACTACACAGAAGCATTGTATGAAACTACTTTCTGTTCTGTGCATTCAACTAACAGAGTTGAACCTTACTTTTCATTGAGCCGTTCTGAAACACTCTTTCTGTAGAAACTGTAATTGGACATTCTGAGCGCTAGGAGGCCTATATTGGGAAAAAGAATGTCTACAAATAAAAACTACACAGAAGAATTGTGTGAAACTTCTTTCTGTTCTGTTTGTTCAACTAAAAGAGTTGAACCTTAGTTTTGATTGAGCCGTTCTGAAACACTCCTTCTGTAGAAAATGCAAGAGGAGATTCGGAGAGCTAAGAGGGTAATAGTGGAAAAAGGAATGTCTCCATATATAAACTACACAGAATCATTCTGTGAAACTTCTTTCTGATCTGTGCATTGAGCTAACAGAGTTAAACCATACTTTTGATTGAGCAGATCTGAACACTCTTTCTGTAGAAAATGCAACTGGACATTTGGAGCGCTAAGAGAGTAGTAGTGGAAAAAGGAATATATTCAAATATAAACTACACAGAAGCATTCTGTGAAACTTCTTTCTGATCTGAGCATTCAGCTAACAGAGTTAAACCATACTTTTGATTGAGCAGTTTTGAAACACTCTGTCTGTAGAAAATGCAACGGAACATTCGTAGCGCTAAGTGGGTAATAGTGGAAAAAAGAATATGTTCAAATATAAACTACACAGAAGCATTGTATGAAACTTCTTTCTGTTCTGTGCATTCAACTAACAGAGTTGAACCTTACTTTTGATTGAGCCGTTCTGAAACACTCTTTCTGTAGAAACTGCAATTGGACATTCTGAGCGCTAAGAGGCCTCTATTGGGAAAAATAATATCTTCAAATAAAAACTACACAGAAGCATTGTGTGAAACTTATTTCTGATATGTTCATTAAGCTAACAGAGTTAAACCATACTTTTGATTGCGCAGTTCTTAACACTCTTTCTGTAGAAAATGCAAGTGGACCTTCGGAGCGCTAAGAGGGTAATAGTGGAAAAAGGAATATATTCAAATATAAACTACACAGTAGCATTCTGTGAAAATCCTTTCTGTTCTGTGCATTCAACTAACAGAGTTGAACCTTACTTTTGATTGAGCCGTTCTGAAACTCTCTTTCTGTAGAAACTGCAATTGGACATGCTAAGCGCTAAGAGGCCTACATTGGGAATAAGAATATCTTCAAATAAAAACTACACAGATGCATTCTGTGAAACTTATTTCTGATCTGTAAATTCAGTTAACAGAGATAAAACATATTTTTGATTGAGCAGTTATGAAACACTCTTTTTGTAGAAAATGCAAGTGGAGATTCGGAGCGCTAAGAGGGTAATAGTGGAAAAAGGAATGTCTTCAAATATAAACTACACAGAATCATTCGGTGAAACTTCTTTCTGATCTGTGCATTCAGCTAACAGAGTTAAATCATACTTTTGATTGAGCAGATCTGAACACTCTTTCTGTAGAAAATGCAACTGGACATTTGGAGCGCTAAGAGCGTAGTAGTGGAAAAAGGAATATATTCAAATATAAACTACACAGAAGCATTCTGTGAAACTACTTTCTGATCTGAGCATTCAGCTAACAGAGTTAAACCGTACTTTTGATTGAGCAGTTTTGAAACACTCTGTCTGTAGAAAATGCAACTGGACATTCATAGCGCTAAGTGGGTATTAGTGGAAAAAAGAATATGTTCAAATATAAACTACACAGAAGCATTGTATGAAACTTCTTTCTGTTCTGTGCATTCAACTAACAGAGTTGAACCTTACTTTTGATTGAGCCGTTCTGAAACACTCTTTCTGTAGAAACTGCAATTGGACATTCTGAGCGATAGGAGGCCTATATTGGGAAAAAGAATGTCTACAAATAAAAACTACACAGAAGAATTTTGTGAAACTTCTTTCTGTTCTGTTTGTTCAACTAAAAGAGTTGAACCTTAGTTTTGATTGAGCCGTTCTGAAACACTCTTTCTGTAGAAAATGCAAGTGGAGATTCGGAGCGCTAAGAGGGTAATAGTGGAAAAAGGAATGTCTCCAAATATAAACTACACAGAATCATTCTGTGAAACTTCTTTCTGATCTGTGCATTCAGCTAACAGAGTTAAACCATACTTTTGATTGAGCAGATCTGAACACTCTTTCTGTAGAAAATGCAACTGGACATTGGAGCGCTAAGAGAGTAGTAGTGGAAAAAGGAATATATTCAAATATAAACTACACAGAAGCATTCTGAGAAACTTCTTTCTGATCTGAGCATTCTGCTAACAGAGTTAAACCATACTTTTGATTGAGCAGATTTGAAACACTCTGTCTGTAGAAAATGCAACGGGACATTCGTAGCGCTAAGTGGGTAATAGTGGAAAAAAGAATATGTTCAAATATAAACTACACAGAAGCATTGTATGAAACTTCTTTCTGTTCTGTGCATTCAAATAACAGAGTTGAACCTTACTTTTGATTGAGCCGTTCTGAAACACTCTTTCTGTAGATACTGCAATTGGACATTCTGAGCGCTAAGAGGCCTCTATTGCGAAAAATAATATCTTCAAATAAAAACTACACAGAAGCATTGTGTGAAACTTATTTCTGATATGTTCATTAAGCTAACAGAGTTAAACCATACTTTTGATTGCGCAGTTCTGAACACTCTTTCTGTAGAAAATGCAAGTGGACATTCGGAGCGCTAAGAGGGTAATAGTGGAAAAAAGAATATATTTAAATATAAACTACACAGTAGCATTCTGTGAAAATTCTTTCTGTTCTGTGCATTCAACTAACAGAGTTGAACCTTACTTTTGATTGAGCCGTTCTGAAACACTCTTTCTGTAGAAACTGCAATTGGACATGCTAAGCGCTAAGAGGCCTACATTGGGAAAAAGAATATCTTCAAATAAAAACTACACAGATGCATTCTGTGAAACTTATTTCTGATCTGTAAATTCAGTTAACAGAGATAAAACATATTTTTGATTGAGCAGTTATGAAACACTCTTTTTTTAGAAAATGCAAGTGGAGATTCGGAGCGCTAAGAGGGTAATAGTGGAAAAAGGAATGTCTTCAAATATAAACTACACAGAATCATTCGGTGAAACTTCTTTCTGATCTCTGCATTCAGCTAACAGAATTAAACCATACTTTTGATTGAGCAGATCTGAACACTCTTTCTGTAGAAAACGCAACTGGACATTTGGAGCGCTAAGAGCGTAGTAGTGGAAAAAGGAATATATACAAATATAAACTACACAGAAGCATTCTGTGAAACTTCTTTCTGATCTGAGCATTCAGCTAACAGAGTTAAACCATACTTTTGATTGAGCAGTTTTGAAACACTTTGTCTGTAGAAAATGCAACTGGACATTCGTAGCGCTAAGTGGGTAATAGTGGAAAAAAGAATATGTTCAAATATAAACTACACAGAAGCATTGTATGAAACTACTTTCTGTTCTGTGCATTCAACTAACAGAGTTGAACCTTACTTTCGATTGAGCCGTTCTGAAACACTCTTTCTGTAGAAACTGCAATTGGACATTCTGAGCGCTAGGAGGCCTATATTGGGAAAAAGAATGTCTACAAATAAAAACTACACAGAAGAATTGTGTGAAACTTCTTTCTGTTCTGTTTGTTCAACTAAAAGAGTTGAACCTTAGTTTTGATTGAGCCGTTCTGAAACACTCTTTCTGTAGAAAATGCAAGTGGAGATTCGGAGAGCTAAGAGGGTAATAGTGGAAAAAGGAATGTCTCCAAATATAAACTACACAGAATCATTCTGTGAAACTTCTTTCTGATCTGTGCATTCAGCTAACAGAGTTAAACCACACTTTTGATTGAGCAGATCTGAACACTCTTTCTGTAGAAAATGCAACTGGACATTTGGAGCGCTAAGAGCGTAGTAGTGGAAAAAGGAATATATTCAAATATAAACTACACAGAAGCATTCTGTGAAACTTCTTTCTGATCTGAGCATTCAGCTAACAGAGTTAAACCGTACTTTTGATTGAGCAGTTTTGAAACACTCTGTCTGTAGAAAATGCAACTGGACATTCATAGCGCTAAGTGGGTAATAGTGGAAAAAAGAATATGTTCAAATATAAACTACACAGAAGCATTGTATGAAACTTCTTTCTGTTCTGTGCATTCAACTAACAGAGTTGAACCTTACTTTTGATTGAGCCGTTCTGAAACACTCTTTCTGTAGAAACTGCAATTGGACATTCTGAGCGATAGGAGGCCTATATTGGGAAAAAGAATGTCAACAAATAAAAACTACACAGAAGAATTGTGTGAAACTTCTTTCTGTTCTGTTTGTTCAACTAAAAGAGTTGAACCTTAGTTTTGATTGAGCCGTTCTGAAACACTCTTTCTGTAGAAAATGTAAGTGGATATTCGGAGCGCTAAGAGGGTAATAGTGGAAAAAGGAATGTCTCCAAATATAAACTACAAAGAATCATTCTGTGAAACTTCTTTCTGATCTGTGCATTCAGCTAACAGAGTTAAACCATACTTTTGATTGAGCAGATCTGAACACTCTTTCTGTAGAAAATGCAACTGGACATTTGGAGCGCTAAGAGGGTAGTAGTGGAAAAAGGAATATATTCAAATATAAACTACACAGAAGCATTCTGTGAAACTTCTTTCTGATCTGAGCATTCAGCTAACAGATTTAAACCATACTTTTGATTGAGCAGTTTTGAAACACTCTGTCTGTAGAAAATGCAACGGGACATTCGTAACGCTAAGTGGGTAATAGTGGAAAAAAGAATATGTTCAAATATAAACTACACAGAAGCATTGTATGAAACTTCTTTCTGTTCTGTGCATTCAACTAACAGAGTTGAACCTTACTTTTGATTGAGCCGTTCTGAAACACTCTTTCTGTAGAAACTGCAATTGGACATTCTGAGCGCTAAGAGGCCTCTATTGCGTAAAATAATATCTTCAAATAAAAACTACACAGAAGCATTGTGTGAAACTTATTTCTGATATGTTCATTAAGCTAACAGAGTTAAACCATACTTTTGATTGCACAGTTCTTAACACTCTTTCCGTAGAAAATGCAAGTGGACATTCGGAGCGCTAAGAGGGTAATAGTGGAAAAAGGAATATATTCAAATATAAACTACACAGCAGCATTCTGTGAAAATTCTTTCTGTTCTGTGCATTCAGCTAACAGAGTTGAACCTTACTTTTGATTGAGCCGTTCTGAAACACTCTTTCTGTAGAAACTGCAATTGGACATGCTAAGCGCTAAGAGGCCTACATTGGGAAAAAGAATATCTTCAAATAAAAACTACACAGATGCATTCTGTGAAACTTATTTCTGATCTGTAAATTCAGTTAACAGAGATAAAACATATTTTTGATTGAGCAGTTATGAAACACTCTTTTTGTAGAAAATGCAAGTGGAGATTCGGAGCGCTAAGAGGGTAATAGTGGAAAAAGGAATGTCTTCAAATATAAACTACACAGAATCATTCGGTGAAACTTCTTTCTGATCTGTGCATTCAGCTAACAGAGTTAAATCATACTTTTGATTGAGCAGATCTGAACACTCTTTCTGTAGAAAATGCAACTGGACATTTGGAGCGCTAAGAGAGTAGTAGTGGAAAAAGGAATATATTCAAATATAAACTACACAGAAGCATTCTGTGAAACTTCTTTCTGATCTGAGCATTCAGCTAACAGAGTTAAACCATACTTTTGATTGAGCAGTTTTGAAACACTCTGTCTGTAGAAAATGCAACGGAACATTCGTAGCGCTAAGTGGGTAATAGTGGAAAAAAGAATATGTTCAAATATAAACTACACAGAAGCATTGTATGAAACTTCTTTCTGTTCTGTGCATTCAACTAACAGAGTTGAACCTTACTTTTGATTGAGCCGTTCTGAAACACTCTTTCTGTAGAAACTGCAATTGGACATTCTGAGCGCTAAGAGGCCTCTATTGGGAAAAATAATATCTTCAAATAAAAACTACACAGAAGCATTGTGTGAAACTTATTTCTGATATGTTCATTAAGCTAACAGAGTTAAACCATACTTTTGATTGCGCAGTTCTTAACACTCTTTCTGTAGAAAATGCAAGTGGACCTTCGGAGCGCTAAGAGGGTAATAGTGGAAAAAGGAATATATTCATATATAAACTACACAGTAGCATTCTGTGAAAATCCTTTCTGTTCTGTGCATTCAACTAACAGAGTTGAACCTTACTTTTGATTGAGCCGTTCTGAAACTCTCTTTCTGTAGAAACTGCAATTGGACATGCTAAGCGCTAAGAGGCCTACATTGGGAATAAGAATATCTTCAAATAAAAACTACACAGATGCATTCTGTGAAACTTATTTCTGATCTGTAAATTCAGTTAACAGAGATAAAACATATTTTTGATTGAGCAGTTATGAAACACTCTTTTTGTAGAAAATGCAAGTGGAGATTCGGAGCGCTAAGAGGGTAATAGTGGAAAAAGGAATGTCTTCAAATATAAACTACACAGAATCATTCGGTGAAACTTCTTTCTGATCTGTGCATTCAGCTAACAGAGTTAAATCATACTTTTGATTGAGCAGATCTGAACACTCTTTCTGTAGAAAATGCAACTGGACATTTGGAGCGCTAAGAGCGTAGTAGTGGAAAAAGGAATATATTCAAATATAAACTACACAGAAGCATTCTGTGAAACTACTTTCTGATCTGAGCATTCAGCTAACAGAGTTAAACCGTACTTTTGATTGAGCAGTTTTGAAACACTCTGTCTGTAGAAAATGCAACTGGACATTCATAGCGCTAAGTGGGTATTAGTGGAAAAAAGAATATGTTCAAATATAAACTACACAGAAGCATTGTATGAAACTTCTTTCTGTTCTGTGCATTCAACTAACAGAGTTGAACCTTACTTTTGATTGAGCCGTTCTGAAACACTCTTTCTGTAGAAACTGCAATTGGACATTCTGAGCGATAGGAGGCCTATATTGGGAAAAAGAATGTCTACAAATAAAAACTACACAGAAGAATTTTGTGAAACTTCTTTCTGTTCTGTTTGTTCAACTAAAAGAGTTGAACCTTAGTTTTGATTGAGCCGTTCTGAAACACTCTTTCTGTAGAAAATGCAAGTGGAGATTCGGAGCGCTAAGAGGGTAATAGTGGAAAAAGGAATGTCTCCAAATATAAACTACACAGAATCATTCTGTGAAACTTCTTTCTGATCTGTGCATTCAGCTAACAGAGTTAAACCATACTTTTGATTGAGCAGATCTGAACACTCTTTCTGTAGAAAATGCAACTGGACATTGGAGCGCTAAGAGAGTAGTAGTGGAAAAAGGAATATATTCAAATATAAACTACACAGAAGCATTCTGAGAAACTTCTTTCTGATCTGAGCATTCTGCTAACAGAGTTAAACCATACTTTTGATTGAGCAGATTTGAAACACTCTGTCTGTAGAAAATGCAACGGGACATTCGTAGCGCTAAGTGGGTAATAGTGGAAAAAAGAATATGTTCAAATATAAACTACACAGAAGCATTGTATGAAACTTCTTTCTGTTCTGTGCATTCAAATAACAGAGTTGAACCTTACTTTTGATTGAGCCGTTCTGAAACACTCTTTCTGTAGATACTGCAATTGGACATTCTGAGCGCTAAGAGGCCTCTATTGCGAAAAATAATATCTTCAAATAAAAACTACACAGAAGCATTGTGTGAAACTTATTTCTGATATGTTCATTAAGCTAACAGAGTTAAACCATACTTTTGATTGCGCAGTTCTGAACACTCTTTCTGTAGAAAATGCAAGTGGACATTCGGAGCGCTAAGAGGGTAATAGTGGAAAAAAGAATATATTTAAATATAAACTACACAGTAGCATTCTGTGAAAATTCTTTCTGTTCTGTGCATTCAACTAACAGAGTTGAACCTTACTTTTGATTGAGCCGTTCTGAAACACTCTTTCTGTAGAAACTGCAATTGGACATGCTAAGCGCTAAGAGGCCTACATTGGGAAAAAGAATATCTTCAAATAAAAACTACACAGATGCATTCTGTGAAACTTATTTCTGATCTGTAAATTCAGTTAACAGAGATAAAACATATTTTTGATTGAGCAGTTATGAAACACTCTTTTTTTAGAAAATGCAAGTGGAGATTCGGAGCGCTAAGAGGGTAATAGTGGAAAAAGGAATGTCTTCAAATATAAACTACACAGAATCATTCGGTGAAACTTCTTTCTGATCTCTGCATTCAGCTAACAGAATTAAACCATACTTTTGATTGAGCAGATCTGAACACTCTTTCTGTAGAAAACGCAACTGGACATTTGGAGCGCTAAGAGCGTAGTAGTGGAAAAAGGAATATATACAAATATAAACTACACAGAAGCATTCTGTGAAACTTCTTTCTGATCTGAGCATTCAGCTAACAGAGTTAAACCATACTTTTGATTGAGCAGTTTTGAAACACTTTGTCTGTAGAAAATGCAACTGGACATTCGTAGCGCTAAGTGGGTAATAGTGGAAAAAAGAATATGTTCAAATATAAACTACACAGAAGCATTGTATGAAACTACTTTCTGTTCTGTGCATTCAACTAACAGAGTTGAACCTTACTTTCGATTGAGCCGTTCTGAAACACTCTTTCTGTAGAAACTGCAATTGGACATTCTGAGCGCTAGGAGGCCTATATTGGGAAAAAGAATGTCTACAAATAAAAACTACACAGAAGAATTGTGTGAAACTTCTTTCTGTTCTGTTTGTTCAACTAAAAGAGTTGAACCTTAGTTTTGATTGAGCCGTTCTGAAACACTCTTTCTGTAGAAAATGCAAGTGGAGATTCGGAGAGCTAAGAGGGTAATAGTGGAAAAAGGAATGTCTCCAAATATAAACTACACAGAATCATTCTGTGAAACTTCTTTCTGATCTGTGCATTCAGCTAACAGAGTTAAACCACACTTTTGATTGAGCAGATCTGAACACTCTTTCTGTAGAAAATGCAACTGGACATTTGGAGCGCTAAGAGCGTAGTAGTGGAAAAAGGAATATATTCAAATATAAACTACACAGAAGCATTCTGTGAAACTTCTTTCTGATCTGAGCATTCAGCTAACAGAGTTAAACCGTACTTTTGATTGAGCAGTTTTGAAACACTCTGTCTGTAGAAAATGCAACTGGACATTCATAGCGCTAAGTGGGTAATAGTGGAAAAAAGAATATGTTCAAATATAAACTACACAGAAGCATTGTATGAAACTTCTTTCTGTTCTGTGCATTCAACTAACAGAGTTGAACCTTACTTTTGATTGAGCCGTTCTGAAACACTCTTTCTGTAGAAACTGCAATTGGACATTCTGAGCGATAGGAGGCCTATATTGGGAAAAAGAATGTCAACAAATAAAAACTACACAGAAGCATTGTGTGAAACTTCTTTCTGTTCTGTTTGTTCAACTAAAAGAGTTGAACCTTAGTTTTGATTGAGCCGTTCTGAAACACTCTTTCTGTAGAAAATGTAAGTGGATATTCGGAGCGCTAAGAGGGTAATAGTGGAAAAAGGAATGTCTCCAAATATAAACTACAAAGAATCATTCTGTGAAACTTCTTTCTGATCTGTGCATTCAGCTAACAGAGTTAAACCATACTTTTGATTGAGCAGATCTGAACACTCTTTCTGTAGAAAATGCAACTGGACATTTGGAGCGCTAAGAGGGTAGTAGTGGAAAAAGGAATATATTCAAATATAAACTACACAGAAGCATTCTGTGAAACTTCTTTCTGATCTGAGCATTCAGCTAACAGATTTAAACCATACTTTTGATTGAGCAGTTTTGAAACACTCTGTCTGTAGAAAATGCAACGGGACATTCGTAACGCTAAGTGGGTAATAGTGGAAAAAAGAATATGTTCAAATATAAACTACACAGAAGCATTGTATGAAACTTCTTTCTGTTCTGTGCATTCAACTAACAGAGTTGAACCTTACTTTTGATTGAGCCGTTCTGAAACACTCTTTCTGTAGAAACTGCAATTGGACATTCTGAGCGCTAAGAGGCCTCTATTGCGTAAAATAATATCTTCAAATAAAAACTACACAGAAGCATTGTGTGAAACTTATTTCTGATATGTTCATTAAGCTAACAGAGTTAAACCATACTTTTGATTGCGCAGTTCTTAACACTCTTTCCGTAGAAAATGCAAGTGGACATTCGGAGCGCTAAGAGGGTAATAGTGGAAAAAGGAATATATTCAAATATAAACTACACAGCAGCATTCTGTGAAAATTCTTTCTGTTCTGTGCATTCAGCTAACAGAGTTGAACCTTACTTTTGATTGAGCCGTTCTGAAACACTCTTTCTGTAGAAACTGCAATTGGACATGCTAAGCGCTAAGAGGCCTACATTGGGAAAAAGAATATCTTCAAATAAAAACTACACAGATGCATTCTGTGAAACTTATTTCTGATCTGTAAATTCAGTTAACAGAGATAAAACATATTTTTGATTGAGCAGTTATGAAACACTCTTTTTGTAGAAAATGCAAGTGGAGATTCGGAGCGCTAAGAGGGTAATAGTGGAAAAAGGAATGTCTTCAAATATAAACTACACAGAATCATTCGGTGAAACTTCTTTCTGATC
Organism: Symphalangus syndactylus; assembly: GCF_028878055.3. Lineage (NCBI taxonomy): Eukaryota > Metazoa > Chordata > Mammalia > Primates > Hylobatidae > Symphalangus > Symphalangus syndactylus. Next base: position 103,828,336 of record NC_072439.2, read on the forward strand.
TGTGCATTCAGCTAACAGAGTTAAACCATACTTTTGATTGAGCAGATCTGAACACTCTTTCTGTAGAAAATGCAACTGGACATTTGGAGCGCTAAGAGCGTAGTAGTGGAAAAAGGAATATATTCAAATATAAACTACACAGAAGCATTCTGTGAAACTTCTTTCTGATCTGAGCATTCAGCTACCAGAGTTAAACCATACTTTTGATTGAGCAGTTTTGAAACACTCTGTCTGTAGAAAATGAAACGGGACATTCGTAGCGCTAAGTGGGTAATAGTGGAAAAAAGAATATGTTCAAATATAAACTACACAGAAGCATTGTATGAAACTTCTTTCTGTTCTGTGCATTCAACTAACAGAGTCGAACCTTACTTTTGATTGAGCCGTTTTGAAACACTCTTTCTGTAGAAACTGCAATTGGACATTCTGAGCGCTAAGAGGCCTCTATTGGGAAAAATAATATCTTCAAATAAAAACTACACAGAAGCATTGTGTGAAACTTATTTCTGATATGTTCATTAAGCTAACAGAGTTAAACCATACTTTTGATTGCGCAGTTCTGAACACTCTTTCTGTAGAAAATGCAAGTGGACATTCGGAGCGCTAAGAGGGTAATAGTGGAAAAAGGAATATATTCAAATATAAACTACACAGTAGCATTCTGTGAAAATTCTTTCTGTTCTGTGCATTCAACTAACAGAGTTGAACCTTACTTTTGATTGAGCCGTTCTGAAACACTCTTTCTGTAGAAACTGCAATTGGACATGCTAAGCGCTAAGAGGCCTACATTGGGAAAAAGAATATCTTCAAATAAAAACTACACAGATGCATTCTGTGAAACTTATTTCTGATCTGTAAATTCAGTTAACAGAGATAAAACATATTTTTGATTGAGCAGTTATGAAACACTCTTTTTGTAGAAAATGCAAGTGGAGATTCGGAGCGCTAAGAGGGTAATAGTGGAAAAAGGAATGTCTTCAAATATAAACTACACAGAATCATTCGGTGAAACTTCTTTCTGATCTGTGCATTCAGCTAACAGAGTTAAACCATACTTTTGATTGAGCAGATCTGAACACTCTTTCTGTAGAAAATGCAACTGGACATTTGGAGCGCTAAGAGCGTAGTAGTGGAAAAAGGAATATATTCAAATATAAACTACACAGAAGCATTCTGTGAAACTTCTTTCTGATCTGAGCATTCAGCTAACAGAGTTAAACCATACTTTTGATTGAGCAGTTTTGAAACACTCTGTCTGTAGAAAATGCAACTGGACATTCGTAGCGCTAAGTGGGTAATAGTGGAAAAAAGAATATGTTCAAATATAAACTACACAGAAGCATTGTATGAAACTACATTCTGTTCTGTGCATTCAACTAACAGAGTTGAACCTTACTTTTGATTGAGCCGTTCTGAAACACTCTTTCTGTAGAAACTGCAATTGGACATTCTGAGCGCTAGGAGGCCTATATTGGGAAAAAGAATGTCTACAAATAAAAGCTACACAGAAGAATTGTGTGAAACTTCTTTCTGTTTTGTTTGTTCAACTAAAAGAGTTGAACCTTAGTTTTGATTGAGCCGTTCTGAAACACTCTTTCTGTAGAAAATGCAAGTGGAGATTCGGAGAGCTAAGAGGGTAATAGTGGAAAAAGGAATGTCTCCAAATATAAACTACACAGAATCATTCTGTGAAACTTCTTTCTGATCTGTGCATTCAGCTAACAGAGTTAAACCATACTTTTGATTGTGCAGATCTGAACACTCTTTCTGTAGAAAATGCAACTGGACATTTGGAGCGCTAAGAGGGTAGTAGTGGAAAAAGGAATATATTCAAATATAAACTACACAGAAGCATTCTGTGAAACTTCTTTCTGATCTGAGCATTCAGCTAACAGACTTAAACCATACTTTTGATTGAGCAGTTTTGAAACACTCTGTCTGTAGAAAATGCAACGGGACATTCGTAGCGCTAAGTGGGTAATAGTGGAAAAAAGAATATGTTCAAATATAAACTACACAGAAGCATTGTATGAAACATCTTTCTGTTCTGTGCATTCAACTAACAGAGTTGAACCTTACTTTTGATTGAGCCGTTCTGAAACACTCTTTCTGTAGAAACTGCAATTGGACATTCTGAGCGCTAAGAGGCCTCTATTGCGAAAAATAATATCTTCAAATAAAAACTACACAGAAGCATTGTGTGAAACTTATTTCTGATATGTTCATTAAGCTAACAGAGTTAAACCATACTTTTGATTGCGCAGTTCTTAACACTCTTTCTGTAGAAAATGCAAGTGGACATTCGGAGCGCTAAGAGGGTAATAGTGGAAAAAGTAATATATTCAAATATAAACTACACAGTAGCATTCTGTGAAAATTCTTTCTGTTCTGTGCATTCAACTAACAGAGTTGAACCTTACTTTTGATTGAGCCGTTCTGAAACACTCTTTCTGTAAAACTGCAATTGGACAGGCTAAGCGCTAAGAGGACTACATTGGGAAAAAGAATATCTTCAAATAAAAACTACACAGATGCATTCTGTGAAACTTATTTCTGATCTGTAAATTCAGTTAACAGAGATAAAACATATTTTTGATTGAGCAGTTATGAAACACTCTTTTTGTAGAAAATGCAAGTGGAGATTCGGAGCGCTAAGAGGGTAATAGTGGAAAAAGGAATGTCTTCAAATATAAACTACACAGAATCATTCGGTGAAACTTCTTTCTGATCTGTGCATTCAGCTAACAGAGTTAAATCATACTTTTGATTGAGCAGATCTGAACACTCTTTCTGTAGAAAATGCAACTGGACAATTGGAGCGCTAAGAGCGTAGTAGTGGAAAAAGGAATATATTCAAATATAAACTACACAGAAGCATTCTGTGAAACTTCTTTCTGATCTGAGCATTCAGCTAACAGAGTTAAACCGTACTTTTGATTGAGCAGTTTGAAACACTCTGTCTGTAGAAAATGCAACTGGACATTCATAGCGCTAAGTGGGTAATAGTGGAAAAAAGAATATGTTCAAATATAAACTACACAGAAGCATTGTATGAAACTTCTTTCTGTTCTGTGCATTCAACTAACAGAGTTGAACCTTACTTTTGATTGAGCCGTTCTGAAACACTCTTTCTGTAGAAACTGCAATTGGACATTCTGAGCGATAGGAGGCCTATATTGGGAAAAAGAATGTCTACAAATAAAAACTACACAGAAGAATTTTGTGAAACTTCTTTCTGTTCTGTTTGTTCAACTAAAAGTGTTGAACCTTAGTTTTGATTGAGCCGTTCTGAAACACTCTTTCTGTAGAAAATGCAAGTGGAGATTCGGAGCGCTAAGAGGGTAATAGTGGAAAAAGGAATGTCTAAAAATATAAACTACATAGAATCATTCTGTGAAACTTCTTTCTGATCTGTGCATTCAGCTAACAGAGTTAAACCATACTTTTGATTGAGCAGATCTGAACACTCTTTCTGTAGAAAATGCAACTGGACATTTGGAGCGCTAAGAGAGTAGTAGTGGAAAAAGGAATATATTCAAATATAAACTAAACAGAAGCATTCTGTGAAACTTCTTTCTGATCTGAGCATTCAGCTAACAGAGTTAAACCATACTTTTCATTGAGCAGATTTGAAACACTCTGTCTGTAGAAAATGAAACGGGACATTCGTAGCGCTAAGTGGGTAGTAGTGGAAAAAAGAATATGTTCAAATATAAACTACACAGAAGCATTGTATGAAACTTCTTTCTGTTCTGTGCATTCAACTAACAGAGTTGAACCTTACTTTTGATTGAGCCGTTCTGAAACACTCTTTCTGTAGAAACTGCAATTGGACATTCTGAGCGCTAGGAGACCTACATTGGGAAAAAGAATATCTTCAAATAAAAACTACACAGATGCATTCTGTGAAACTTATTTCTGATCTGTAAATTCAGTTAACAGAGATAAAACATATTTTTGATTGAGCAGTTATGAAACACTCTTTTTGTAGAAAATGCAAGTGGAGATTCGGAGCGCTAAGAGGGTAATAGTGGAAAAAGGAATGTCTTCAAATATAAACTACACAGAATCATTCGGTGAAACTTCTTTCTGATCTGTGCATTCAGCTAACAGAGTTAAACCTTACTTTTGATTGAGCAGATCTGAACACTCTTTCTGTAGAAAATGCAACTGGACATTTGGAGCGCTAAGAGCGTAGTAGTGGAAAAAGGAATATATTCAAATATAAAGTACACGGAAGCATTCTGTGAAACTTCTTTCTGATCTGAGCATTCAGCAAACAGAGTTAAACCATACTTTTGATTGAGCAGTTTTGAAACACTCTGTCTGTAGAAAATGCAACTGGACATTCGTAGCGCTAAGTGGGTAATAGTGGAAAAAAGAATATGTTCAAATATAAACTACACAGAAGCATTGTATGAAACTACTTTCTGTTCTGTGCATTCAACTAACAGAGTTGAACCTTACTTTTGATTGAGCCGTTCTGAAACACTCTTTCTGTAGAAACTGCAATTGGACATTCTGAGCGCTAGGAGGCCTATATTGGGAAAAAGAATGTCTACAAATAAAAACTACACAGAAGAATTGTGTGAAACTTCTTTCTGTTCTGTTTGTTCAACTAAAAGAGTTGAACCTTAGTTTTGATTGAGCCGTTCTGAAACACTCTTTCTGTAGGAAATGAAAGTGGAGATTCGGAGAGCTAAGAGGTTAATAGTGGAAAAAGGAATGTCTCCAAATATAAACTACACAGAATCATTCTGTGAAACTTCTTTCTGATCTGTGCATTCAGCTAACAGAGTTAAACCATACTTTTGATTGAGCACATCTGAACACTCTTTCTGTAGAAAATGCAACTGGACATTTGGAGCGCTAAGAGGGTAGTAGTGGAAAAAGGAATATATTCAAATATAAACTACACAGAAGCATTCTGTGAAACTTCTTTCTGATCTGAGCATTCAGCTAACAGAGTTAAACCGTACTTTTGATTGAGCAGTTTTGAAACACTCTGTCTGTAGAAAATGCAACGGGACATTCGTAGCGCTAAGTGGGTAATTGTGGAAAAAAGAATATGTTCAAATATAAACTACACAGAAGCATTGTATGAAACTTCTTTCTGTTCTGTGCATTCAACTAACAGAGTTGAACCTTACTTTTGATTGAGCCGTTCTGAAACACTCTTTCTGTAGAAACTGCAATTGGACATTCTGAGTGCTAAGAGGCCTCTATTGCGAAAAATAATATCTTCAAATAAAAACTACACAGAAGCATTGTGTGAAACTTATTTCTGATATGTTCATTAAGCTAACAGAGTTAAACCATACTTTTGATTGCGCCATTCTGAACACCCTTTCTGTAGAAAATGCAAGTGGACATTCGGAGCGCTAAGAGGGTAATAGTGGAAAAAGGAATATATTCAAATATAAACTACACAGAAGCATTCTGTGAAACTTCTTTCTGATCTGAGCATTCAGCTAACAGAGTTAAACCATACTTTTGATTGAGCAGTTTTGAAACACTCTGTCTGTAGAAAATGCAACTGGACATTCGTAGCGCTAAGTGGGTAATAGTGGAAAAAAGAATATTTTCAAATATAAACTACACAGAAGCATTGTATGAAACTTCTTTCTGTTCTGTGCATTCAACTAACAGAGTTGAACCTTACTTTTGATTGAGCCGTTCTGAAACACTCTTTCTGTAGAAACTGCAATTGGACATGCTAAGCGCTAAGAGGCCTACATTGGGAAAAAGAATATCTTCAAATAAAAACTACACAGATGCATTCTGTGACACTTATTTCTGACCTGTAAATTCAGTTAACAGAGATAAAACATATTTTTGATAGTGCAGTTATGAAACACACTTTTTGTAGAAAATGCAAGTGGAGATTCGGAGCGCTAAAATGGTAATAGTGGAAAAAGGAATGTCTTCAAATATAAACTACACAGAATCATTCGGTGAAACTTCTTTCTGATCTGTGCATTCAGCTAACAGAGTTAAACCATACTTTTGATTGAGCAGATCTGAACACTCTTTCTGTAGAAAATGCAACTGGACATTTGGAGCGCTAAGAGCGTAGTAGTGGAAAAAGGAATATATTCAAATATAAACTACACAGAAGCATTCTATGAAACTTCTTTCGGATCTGAGCATTCAGCTAACAGAGTTAAACCATACTTTTGATTGAGCAGTTTTGAAACACTCTGTCTGTAGAAAATGCAACTGGACATTCGTAGCGCTAAGTGGGTAATAGTGGAAAAAAGAATATGTTCAAATATAAACTACACAGAAGCATTGTATGAAACTTCTTTCTGTTCTGTGCATTCAACTAACAGAGTTGAACCTTACTTTTGATTGAGCCGTTCTGAAACACTCTTTCTGTAGAAACTGCAATTGGACATGCTAAGCGCTAAGAGGCCTACATTGGGAAAAGGAATATCTTCAAATAAATACTACACAGATGCATTCTGTGAAACTTATTTCTGATCTGTAAATTCAGTTAACAGAGATAAAACATATTTTTGATTGAGCAGTTATGAAACACTCTTTTTGTAGAAAATGCAAGTGGAGATTCGGAGCGCTAAGAAGGTACTAGTGGAAAAAGGAATGTCTTCAAATATAAACTACACAGAATCATTCGGTGAAACTTCTTTCTGATCTGTGCATTCAGCTAACAGAGTTAAACCATACTTTTGATTGAGCAGTTTTGAAACACTCTGTCTGTAGAAAATGCAACTGGACATTCGTAGCGCTAAGTGGGTAATAGTGGAAAAAAGAATATGTTCAAATATAAACTACACAGAAGCATTGTATGAAACATCTTTCTGTTCTGTGCATTCAACTAACAGAGTTGAACCTTACTTTTGATTGAGCCGTTCTGAAACACTCTTTCTGTAGAAACTGCAATTGGACATTCTGAGCGCTAAGAGGCCTATATTGGGAAAACGAATGTCTACAAATAAAAACTACACAGAAGAATTGTGTGAAACATCTTTCTGTTCTGTTTGTTCAACTAAAAGAGTTGAACCTTAGTTTTCATTGAGCCGTTCTGAAACACTCTTTCTGTAGAAAATGCAAGTGGAGATTCGGAGCGCTAAGAGGGTTATAGTGGAAAAAGGAATGTCTCCAAATATAAACTACACAGAATCATTCAGTGAAACATCTTTCTGATATGTGCATTCAGCTAACAGAGTTAAACCATACTTTTGATTGAGCAGATCTGAACACTCTTTCTGTAGAAAATGCAACTGGACATTTGGAGCGCTAAGAGAGTAGTAGTGAAAAAGGAATATATTCAAATATAAACTACACAGAAGCATTCTGTGAAACTTCTTTCTGATCTGAGCATTCAGCTAACAGAGTTAAACCATACTTTTGATTGAGCAGTTTTGAAACACTCTGTAGAAAATGCAACTGGACATTCATAGCGCTAAGTGGGTAATAGTGGAAAAAAGAATATGTTCAAATATAAACTACACAGAAGCATTGTATGAAACTTCTTTCTGTTCTGTGCATTCAACTAACAGAGTTGAACCTCACTTTTGATTGAGCCTTTCTGAAACACTCTTTCTGTAGAAACTGCAATTTTACATTCTGAGCGCTAAGAGGCCTCTATTGGGAAAAATAATATCTTCACATAAAAACTACACAGAAGCATTGTGTGAAACTTATTTCTGATATGTTCATTAAGCTAACAGAGTTAAACCATACTTTTGATTGCGCCGTTCTGAACACCCTTTCTGTAGAAAATGCAAGTGGACATTCGGAGCGCTAAGAGGGTAATAGTGGAAAAAGGAATATATTCAAATATAAACTACACAGAAGCATTCTGTGAAACTTCTTTCTGATCTGTGCATTCAGCTAACAGAGTTAAACCATACTTTTGATTGAGCAGATCTGAACACTCTTTCTGTAGAAAATGCAACTGGACATTTGGAGCGCTAAGAGCGTAGTAGTGGAAAAAGGAATATATTTAAATATAAACTACACAGAAGCATTCTGTGAAACTTCTTTCTGATCTGAGCATTCAGCTAACAGAGTTAAAGCATACTTTTGATTGAGCAGTTTTGAAACACTCTGTCTGTAGAAAATGCAACTGGACATTCGTAGCGCTAAGTGGGTAATAGTGGAAAAAAAAATATGTTCAAATATAAACTACACAGAAGCATTGTATGAAACTTCTTTCTGTTCTGTGCATTCAACTAACAGAGTTGAACCTTACTTTTGATTGAGCCGTTCTGAAACACTCTTTCTGTAGAAACTGCAATTGGACATTCTGAGCGCTAAGAGGCCTATATTGGGAAAAAGAATGTCTACAAATAAAAACTACACAGAAGAATTGTGTGAAACTTCTTTCTGTTCTGTTTGTTCAACTAAAAGAGTTGAACCTTAGTTTTGATTGAGCCGTTCTGAAACACTCTTTCTGTAGAAAATGCAAGTGGAGATTCGGAGCGCTAAGAGGGTAACAGTGGAAAAAGGAATGTCTCCAAATATAAACTACACAGAATCATTCTGTGAAACTTCTTTCTGATCTGTGCATTCAGCTAACAGAGTTAAACCATACTTTTGATTGAGCAGATCTGAACACTCTTTCTGTAGAAAATGCAACTGGACATTTGGAGCGCTAAGAGAGTAGTAGTGGAAAAAGGAATATATTCAAATATAAACTACACAGAAGCATTCTGTGAAACTTCTTTCTGATCTGAGCATTCAGCTAACAGAGTTAAACCATACTTTTGATTGAGCAGTTTTGAAACACTCTGTCTGTAGAAAATGCAACTGGACATTCGTAGCGCTAAGTGGGTAATAGTGGAAAAAAGAATATGTTCAAATATAAACTACACAGAAGCATTGTATGAAACTTCTTTCTGTTCTGTGCATTCAACTAACAGAGTTGAACCTTACTTTGATTGAGCCTTTCTGAAACACACTTTCTGTTGAAACTGCAATTGGACATTCTGAGCGCTAAGAGGCATCTATTGGGAAAAATAATATCTTCAAATAAAAACTACACAGAAGCATTGTGTGAAACTTATTTCTGATATGTTCATTAAGCTAACAGAGTTAAACCATACTTTTGATTGCGCAGTTCTGAACACTCTTTCTGTAGAAAATGCAAGTGTACATTCGGAGCGCTAAGAGGGTATTAGTGGAAAAAGGAATATATTCAAATATAAACTACACAGTAGCATTCTGTGAAAATTCTTTCTGTTCTGTGCATTCAACTAACAGAGTTGAACCTTACTTTTGATTGAGCCGTTCTGAAACACTCTTTCTGTAGAAACTGCAATTGGACATGCTAAGCGCTAAGAGGCCTACCTTGGGAAAAAGAATATCTTCAAATAAAAACTACACAGATGCATTCTGTGAAACTTATTTCTGATTTGTAAATTCAGTTAACAGAGATAAAACATATTTTTGATTGAGCAGTTATGAAACACTCTTTTTGTAGAAAATGCAAGTGGAGATTCGGAGCGCTAAGAGGGTAATAGTGGAAAAAGGAATGTCTCCAAATATAAATTACACAGAATCATTCGGTGAAACTTCTTTCTGATCTGTGCATTCAGCTAACAGAGTTAAAACATACTTTTGATTGAGCAGATCTGAACACTCTTTCTGTAGAAAATGCAACTGGACATTTGGAGCGCTAAGAGCGTAGTAGTGGAAAAAGGAATATATCCAAATATAAACTACACAGAAGCATTCTGTGAAACTTCTTTCTGATCTGAGCATTCAGCTAACGGAGTTAAACCATACTTTTGATTGAGCAGTTTTGAAACACTCTGTCTGTAGAAAATGCAACTGGACATTCGTAGCGCTAAGTGGGTAATAGTGGAAAAAAGAATATGTTCAAATATAAACTACACAGAAGCATTGTATGAAATTTCTTTCTGTTCTGTGCATTCAACTAACAGAGTTGAACCTTACTTTTTATTGAGCCTTTCTGAAACACTCTTTCTGTAGAAACTGCAATTGGACATTCAGAGCGCTAAGAGGCCTATATTGGGAAAAATAATATCTTCAAATAAAAACTACACAGAAGCATTGTGTGAAACTTATTTCTGATATGTTCATTAAGCTAGCAGAGTTAAACCATACTTTTGATTGCGCAGTTCTGAACACTCTTTCTGTAGAAAATGCAAGTGGACATTCGGAGCGCTAAGAGGGTAATAGTGGAAAAAGGAATATATTCAAATATAAACTACACAGTAGCATTCTGTGAAAATTCTTTCTGTTCTGTGCATTCAACTAACAGAGTTGAACCTTACTTTTGATTGAGCCGTTCTGAAACACTCTTTCTGTAGCAACTGCAATTGGACATGCTAAGCGCAAAGAGGCCTACATTGGGAAAAAGAATATCTTCAAGTAAAAACTACACAGATGCATTCTGTGAAACTTATTTCTGATCTGTAAATTCAGTTAGAAGAGATAAAACATATTTTTGATTGAGCAGTTATGAAACACTCTTTTTGTAGAAAATGCAAGTGGATATTTGGAGCGCTAACAGTGTAATAGTGGAAAAAGGAATGTCTTCAAATATAAACTACACAGAATCATTCGGTGAAACTTCTTTCTGATCTGTGCATTCAGCTAACAGAGTTAAACCATACTTTTGATTGAGCAGATCTGAACACTCTTTCTGTAGAAAATGCAACTGGACATTTGGAGCGCTAAGAGCGTAGTAGTGGAAAAAGTAATATATTCAAATATAAACTACACAGAAGCATTCTGTGAAACTTCTTTCTGATCTGAGCATTCAGCTAACAGAGTTAAACCATACTTTTGATTGAGCAGTTTTGAAACACTCTGTCTGTAGAAAATGCAACTGGACATTCGTAGCGCTAAGTGGGTAATAGTGGACAAAAGAATATGTTCAAATATAAACTACACAGAATCATTGTATGAAACTTCTTTCTGTTCTGTGCATTCAACTAACAGAGTTGAACCTTACTTTTGATTGAGCCGTTCTGAAACACTCTTTCTGTAGAAACTGCAATTGGACATTCTGAGCGCTAAGAGGCCTATATTGGGAAAAAGAATGTCTACAATTAAAAACTACACAGAAGAATTGTGTGAAACTTCTTTCTGTTCTGTTTGTTCAACTAAAAGAGTTGAACCTTAGTTTTGATTGAGCCGTTCTGAAACACTCTTTCTGTAGAAAATGCAAGTGGAGATTCGGAGCGCTAAGAGGGTAATAGTGGAAAAAGGAATGTCTCCAAATATAAACTACACAGAATCATTCTGTGAAACTTCTTTCTGATCTGTGCATTCAGCTAACAGAGTTAAACCATACTTTTGATTGAGCAGATCTGAACACTCTTTCTGTAGAAAATGCAACTGGACATTTGGAGCGCTAAGAGAGTAGTAGTGGAAAAAGGAATATATTCAAATATAAACTACACAGAAGCATTCTGTGAAACTTCTTTCTGATCTGAGCATTCAGCTAACAGAGTTAAACCATACTTTTGATTGAGCAGTTTTGAAACACTCTGTCTGTAGAAAATGCAACTGGACATTCGTAGCGCTAAGTGGGTAATAGTGGAAAAAAGAATATGTTCAAATATAAACTACACAGAAGCATTGTATGAAACTTCTTTCTGTTCTGTGCATTCAACTAACAGAGTTGAACCTTACTTTTGATTGAGCCTTTCTGAAACACTCTTTCTGTAGAAACTGCAATTGGACATTCTGAGCGCTAAGAGGCCTATATTGGGAAAAATAATATCTTCAAATAAAAACTACACAGAAGCATTGTGTGAAACTTATTTCTGATATGTTCATTAAGCTAACAGAGTTAAACCATACTTTTGATTGCGCAGTTCTGAACACTCTTTCTGTAGAAAATGCAAGTGGACATTCGGAGCGCTAAGAGGGTAATAGTGGAAAAAGGAATATATTCAAATATAAACTAGACAGTAGCATTCTGTGAAAATTCTTTCTGTTCTGTGCATTCAACTAACAGAGTTGAACCTTACTTTTGATTGAGCCGTTCTGAAACACTCTTTCTGTAGAAACTGCAATTGGACATGCTAAGCGCTAAGAGGCCTACATTGGGGAAAAGAATATCTTCAAATAAAAACTACACAGATGCATTCTGTGAAACTTATTTCTGATCTGTAAATTCAGTTAACAGAGATAAAACATATTTTTGATTGAGCAGTTATGAAACACTCTTTTTGTAGAAAATGCAAGTGGAGATTCGGAGCGCTAAGAAGGTATTAGTGGAAAAAGGAATGTCTCCAAATATAAACTACACAGAATCATTCGTTGAAACTTCTTTCTGATCTCTGCATTCAGCTAACAGTGTTAAACCATACTTTTGATTGAGCAGATCTAAACACTCTTTCTGTAGAAAATGCAACTGCACATTTGGAGCGCTAAGAGCGTAGTAGTGGAAAAAGGAATATATTCAAATATAAACTACACAGAAGCATTCTGTGAAACTTCTTTCTGATCTGAGCATTCAGCTAACAGAGTTAAACCATACTTTTGATTGAGCAGTTTTGAAACACTCTGTCTGTAGAAAATGCAACTGGACATTCGTAGTGCTAAGTGGGTAATAGTGGAAAAAAGAATATGTTCAAATATAAACTACACAGAAGCATTGTATGAATCTTCTTTCTGTTCTGTGCATTCAACTAACAGAGTTGAACCTTACTTTTGATTGAGCCTTTCTGAAACACTCTTTCTGTAGAAACTGCAATTGGACATTCTGAGCGCTAAGAGGCCTATATTGGGAAAAATAGTATCTCCAAATAAAAACTACACAGAAGCATTGTGTGAAACTTATTTCTGATATGTTCATTAAGCTAAAAGAGTTAAACCATACTTTTGATTGCGCAGTTCTGAACACTCTTTCTGTAGAAAATGCAAGTGGACATTCGGAGCGCTAAGAGGGTAATAGTGGAAAAAGGAATATATTCAAATATAAACTACTCAGTAGCATTCTGTGAAAATTCTTTCTGTTCTGTTCATTCAACTAACAGAGTTGAACCTTACTTTTGATTGAGCCGTTCTGAAACACTCTTTCTGTAGAAACTGCAATTGGACATGCTAAGCGCTAAGAGGCCTGCATTGGGGAAAAGAATATCTTCAAATAAAAACTACACAGATGCATTCTGTGAAACTTATTTCTGATCTGTAAATTCAGTTAACAGAGATAAAACATATTTTTGATTGAGCAGTTATGAAACACTCTTTTTGTAGAAAATGCAAGTGGAGATTCGGAGCGCTAAGAGGGTAATAGTGGAAAAAGGAATGTCTTCAAATATAAACTACACAGAATCATTCGGTGAAACTTCTTTCTGATCTGTGCATTCAGCTAACAGAGTTAAACCATACTTTTGATTGAGCAGATCTGAACACTCTTTCTGTAAAAAATGCAACTGGACATTTGGAGCGCTAAGAGCGTAGTAGTGGAAAAAGGAATATATTCAAATATAAACTACACAGAAGCATTCTGTGAAACTTCTTTCTGATCTGAGAATTCAGCTAACAGAGTTAAAGCATACTTTTGATTGAGCAGATTTGAAACACTCTGTCTGTAGAAAATGCAACTAGACATTCGTAGCGCTAAGTGGGTAATAGTGGAAAAAAGAATATGTTCAAATATAAACTACACAGAAACATTGTATGAAACTTCTTTCTGTTCTGTGCATTCAACTAACAGAGTTGAACCTTACTTTTGATTGAGCCTTTCTGAAACACTCTTTCTGTAGAAACTGCAATTGGACATTCTGAGCGCTAAGAGGCCTATATTGGGAAAAATAATATCTTCAAATAAAAACTACACAGAAGCATTGTGTGAAACTTATTTCTGATATGTTCATTAAGCTAACAGAGTTAAACCATACTTTTGATTGCGCAGTTCTGAACACTCTTTCTGTAGAAAATGCAAGTGGACATTCGGAGCGCTAAGAGGGTAATAGTGGAAAAAGGAATATATTCAAATATAAACTACACAGTAGCATTCTGTGAAAATTCTTTCTGTTCTGTGCATTCAACTAACAGAGTTGAACCTTACTTTTGATTGAGCCGTTCTGAAACACTCTTTCTGTAGAAACTGCAATTGGACATGCTAAGCGCTAAGAGGCCTACATTGGGGAAAAGAATATCTTCAAATAAAAACTACCCAGATGCATTCTGTGAAACTTATTTCTGATCTGTAAATTCAGTTAACAGAGATAAAACATATTTTTGATTGAGCAGTTATGAAACACTCTTTTTGTAGAAAATGCAAGTGGAGATTCGGAGCGCTAAGTGGGTAATAGTGGAAAAAGGAATGTGTTCAAATATAAACTACACAGAATCATTCGGTGAAACTTCTTTCTGATCTGTGCATTCAGCTAACAGAGTTAAACCATACTTTTGATTGAGCAGATCTGAACACTCTTTCTGTAGAAAATGCAACTGGACATTTGGAGCGCTAAGAGCGTAGCAGTGGAAAAAGGAATATATTCAAATATAAACTACACAGAAGCATTCTGTGAAACTTCTTTCTGATCTGAGCATTCAGCTAACAGAGTTAAAGCATACTTTTGATTGAGCAGTTTTGAAACACTCTGTCTGTAGAAAATGCAACTGGACATTCGTAGCGCTAAGTGGGTAATAGTGGAAAAAAGAATATGTTCAAATAGAAACTACACAGAAGCATTGTATGAAACTTCTTTCTGTTCTGTGCATTCAACTAACAGAGTTGAACCTTACTTTTGATTGAGCCTTTCTGAAACACTCTTTCTGTAGAAACTGCAATTGGACATTCTGAGCGCTAAGAGGCCTACATTGGGAAAAAGAATGTCTACAAATAAAAACTACACAGAAGAATTGTGTGAAACTTCTTTCTGTTCTGTTTGTTCAACTAAAAGAGTTGAACCTTAGTTTTGATTGAGCCGTTCTGAGACACTCTTTCTGTAGAAAATGCAAGTGGAGATTCGGAGCGCTAAGACGGTAATAGTGGAAAAAGGAATGTCTCCAAATATAAACTACACAGAATCATTCTGTGAAACTTCTTTCTGAGCTGTGCATTCAGCTAACAGAGTTAAACCATACTTTTGATTGAGCAGATCTGAACACTCTTTCTGTAGAAAATGCAACTGGACATTTGGAGCGCTAAGAGAGTAGTAGTGGAAAAAGGAATATATTCAAATATAAACTACACAGAAGCATTCTGTGAAATTTCTTTCTGATCTGAGCATTCAGCTAACAGAGTTAAACCATACTTTTGATTGAGCAGTTTTGAAACACTCTGTCTGTAGAAAATGCAACTGGACATTCGTAGCGCTAAGTGGGTAATAGTGGAAAAAAGAATATGTTCAAATAGAAACTACACAGAAGCATTGTATGAAACTTCTTTCTGTTCTGTGCATTCAACTAACAGAGTTGAACCTTACTTTTGATTGAGCCTTTCTGAAACACTCTTTCTGTAGAAACTGCAATTGGACATTCTGAGCGCTAAGAGGCCTATATTGGGAAAAATAATATCTTCAAATAAAAACTACACAGAAGCATTGTGTGAAACTTATTTCTGATATGTTCATTAAGCTAACAGAGTTAAACCATACTTTTGATTGCGCAGTTCTGAACACTCTTTCTGTAGAAAATGCAAGTGGACATTCGGAGCGCTAAGAGGGTAATAGTGGAAAAAGGAATATATTCAAATATAAACTAGACAGTAGCATTCTGTGAAAATTCATTCTGTTCTGTGCATTCAACTAACAGAGTTGAACCTTACTTTTGATTGAGCCGTTCTGAAACACTCTTTCTGTAGAAACTGCAATTGGACATGCTAAGCGCTAAGAGGCCTACATTGGGGAAAAGAATATCTTCAAATAAAAACTACACAGATGCATTCTGTGAAACTTATTTCTGATCTGTAAATTCAGTTAACAGAGATAAAACATATTTTTGATTGAGCAGTTATGAAACACTCTTTTTGTAGAAAATGCAAGTGGAGATTCGGAGCGCTAAGAAGGTATTAGTGGAAAAAGGAATGTCTCCAAATATAAACTACACAGAATCATTCGTTGAAACTTCTTTCTGATCTCTGCATTCAGCTAACAGTGTTAAACCATACTTTTGATTGAGCAGATCTAAACACTCTTTCTGTAGAAAATGCAACTGGACATTTGGAGCGCTAAGAGCGTAGTAGTGGAAAAAGGAATATATTCAAATATAAACTACACAGAAGTATTCTGTGAAACTTCTTTCTGATCTGAGCATTCAGCTAACAGAGTTAAACCATACTTTTGATTGAGCAGTTTTGAAACACTCTGTCTGTAGAAAATGCAACTGGACATTCGTAGTGCTAAGTGGGTAATAGTGGAAAAAAGAATATGTTCAAATATAAACTACACAGAAGCATTGTATGAATCTTCTTTCTGTTCTGTGCATTCAACTAACAGAGTTGAACCTTACTTTTGATTGAGCCTTTCTGAAACACTCTTTCTGTAGAAACTGCAATTGGACATTCTGAGCGCTAAGAGGCCTATATTGGGAAAAATAGTATCTCCAAATAAAAACTACACAGAAGCATTGTGTGAAACTTATTTCTGATATGTTCATTAAGCTAACAGAGTTAAACCATACTTTTGATTGCGCAGTTCTGAACACTCTTTCTGTAGAAAATGCAAGTGGACATTCGGAGCGCTAAGAGGGTAATAGTGGAAAAAGGAATATATTCAAATATAAACTACTCAGTAGCATTCTGTGAAAATTCTTTCTGTTCTGTGCATTCAACTAACAGAGTTGAACCTTACTTTTGATTGAGCCGTTCTGAAACACTCTTTCTGTAGAAACTGCAATTGGACATGCTAAGCGCTAAGAGGCCTGCATTGGGGAAAAGAATATCTTCAAATAAAAACTACACAGATGCATTCTGTGAAACTTATTTCTGATCTGTAAATTCAGTTAACAGAGATAAAACATATTTTTGATTGAGCAGTTATGAAACACTCTTTTTGTAGAAAATGCAAGTGGAGATTCGGAGCGCTAAGAGGGTAATAGTGGAAAAAGGAATGTCTTCAAATATAAACTACACAGAATCATTCGGTGAAACTTCTTTCTGATCTGTGCATTCAGCTAACAGAGTTAAACCATACTTTTGATTGAGCAGATCTGAACACTCTTTCTGTAAAAAATGCAACTGGACATTTGGAGCGCTAAGAGCGTAGTAGTGGAAAAAGGAATATATTCAAATATAAACTACACAGAAGCATTCTGTGAAACTTCTTTCTGATCTGAGAATTCAGCTAACAGAGTTAAAGCATACTTTTGATTGAGCAGATTTGAAACACTCTGTCTGTAGAAAATGCAACTAGACATTCGTAGCGCTAAGTGGGTAATAGTGGAAAAAAGAATATGTTCAAATATAAACTACACAGAAACATTGTATGAAACTTCTTTCTGTTCTGTGCATTCAACTAACAGAGTTGAACCTTACTTTTGATTGAGCCTTTCTGAAACACTCTTTCTGTAGAAACTGCAATTGGACATTCTGAGCGCTAAGAGGCCTATATTGGGAAAAATAATATCTTCAAATAAAAACTACACAGAAGCATTGTGTGAAACTTATTTCTGATATGTTCATTAAGCTAACAGAGTTAAACCATACTTTTGATTGCGCAGTTCTGAACACTCTTTCTGTAGAAAATGCAAGTGGACATTCGGAGCGCTAAGAGGGTAATAGTGGAAAAAGGAATATATTCAAATATAAACTACACAGTAGCATTCTGTGAAAATTCTTTCTGTTCTGTGCATTCAACTAACAGAGTTGAACCTTACTTTTGATTGAGCCGTTCTGAAACACTCTTTCTGTAGAAACTGCAATTGGACATGCTAAGCGCTAAGAGGCCTACATTGGGGAAAAAATATCTTCAAATAAAAACTACCCAGATGCATTCTGTGAAACTTATTTCTGATCTGTAAATTCAGTTAACAGAGATAAAACATATTTTTGATTGAGCAGTTATGAAACACTCTTTTTGTAGAAAATGCAAGTTGAGATTCGGAGCGCTAAGTGGGTAATAGTGGAAAAAGGAATGTGTTGAAATATAAACTACACAGAATCATTCGGTGAAACTTCTTTCTGATCTGTGCATTCAGCTAACAGAGTTAAACCATACTTTTGATTGAGCAGATCTGAACACTCTTTCTGTAGAAAATGCAACTGGACATTTGGAGCGCTAAGAGCGTAGCAGTGGAAAAAGGAATATATTCAAATATAAACTACACAGAAGCATTCTGTGAAACTTCTTTCTGATCTGAGCATTCAGCTAACAGAGTTAAAGCATACTTTTGATTGAGCAGTTTTGAAACACTCTGTCTGTAGAAAATGCAACTGGACATTCGTAGCGCTAAGTGGGTAATAGTGGAAAAAAGAATATGTTCAAATAGAAACTACACAGAAGCATTGTATGAAACTTCTTTCTGTTCTGTGCATTCAACTAACAGAGTTGAACCTTACTTTTGATTGAGCCTTTCTGAAACACTCTTTCTGTAGAAACTGCAATTGGACATTCTGAGCGCTAAGAGGCCTACATTGGGAAAAAGAATGTCTACAAATAAAAACTACACAGAAGAATTGTGTGAAACTTCTTTCTGTTCTGTTTGTTCAACTAAAAGAGTTGAACCTTAGTTTTGATTGAGCCGTTCTGAGACACTCTTTCTGTAGAAAATGCAAGTGGAGATTCGGAGCGCTAAGACGGTAATAGTGGAAAAAGGAATGTCTCCAAATATAAACTACACAGAATCATTCTGTGAAACTTCTTTCTGAGCTGTGCATTCAGCTAACAGAGTTAAACCATACTTTTGATTGAGCAGATCTGAACACTCTTTCTGTAGAAAATGCAACTGGACATTTGGAGCGCTAAGAGAGTAGTAGTGGAAAAAGGAATATATTCAAATATAAACTACACAGAAGCATTCTGTGAAATTTCTTTCTGATCTGAGCATTCAGCTAACAGAGTTAAACCATACTTTTGATTGAGCAGTTTTGAAACACTCTGTCTGTAGAAAATGCAACTGGACATTCGTAGCGCTAAGTGGGTAATAGTGGAAAAAAGAATATGTTCAAATAGAAACTACACAGAAGCATTGTATGAAACTTCTTTCTGTTCTGTGCATTCAACTAACAGAGTTGAACCTTACTTTTGATTGAGCCTTTCTGAAACACTCTTTCTGTAGAAACTGCAATTGGACATTCTGAGCGCTAAGAGGCCTATATTGGGAAAAATAATATCTTCAAATAAAAACTACACAGAAGCATTGTGTGAAACTTATTTCTGATATGTTCATTAAGCTAACAGAGTTAAACCATACTTTTGATTGCGCAGTTCTGAACACTCTTTCTGTAGAAAATGCAAGTGGACATTCGGAGCGCTAAGAGGGTAATAGTGGAAAAAGGAATATATTCAAATATAAACTAGACAGTAGCATTCTGTGAAAATTCTTTCTGTTCTGTGCATTCAACTAACAGAGTTGAACCTTACTTTTGATTGAGCCGTTCTGAAACACTCTTTCTGTAGAAACTGCAATTGGACATGCTAAGCGCTAAGAGGCCTACATTGGGGAAAAGAATATCTTCAAATAAAAACTACACAGATGCATTCTGTGCAACTTATTTCTGATCTGTAAATTCAGTTAACAGAGATAAAACATATTTTTGATTGAGCAGTTATGAAACACTCTTTTTGTAGAAAATGCAAGTGGAGATTCGGAGCGCTAAGACGGTAATAGTGGAAAAAGGAATGTCTCCAAATATAAACTACACAGAATCATTCTGTGAAACTTCTTTCTGATCTGTGCATTCAGCTAACAGAGTTAAACCATACTTTTGATTGAGCAGATCTGAACACTCTTTCTGTAGAAAATGCAACTGGACATTTGGAGCGCTAAGAGCGTAGTAGTGGAAAAAGGAATATATTCAAACATAAACTACACAGAAGCATTCTGTGAAATTTCTTTCTGATCTGAGCATTCAGCTAACAGAGTTAAAGCATACTTTTGATTGAGCAGTTTTGAAACACTCTGTCTGTAGAAAATGCAACTGGACATTCGTAGCGCTAAGTGGGTAATAGTGGAAAAAAGAATATGTTCAAATAGAAACTACACAGAAGCATTGTATGAAACATCTTTCTGTTCTGTGCATTCAACTAACAGAGTTGAACCTTACTTTTGATTGAGCCTTTCTGAAACACTCTTTGTGTAGAAACTGCAATTGGACATTCTGAGCGCTAAGAGGCTTCTATTGGGAAAAATAATATCTTCAAATAAAAACTACACAGTACCATTGTTTGAAACTTATTTCTGATATGTTCATTAAGCTAACAGAGTTAAACCATACTTTTGATTGCGCAGTTCTGAACACTCTTTCTGTAGAAAATGCAAGTGGACATTCGGAGCGCCAAGAGGGTAATAGTGGAAAAAGGAATATATTCAAATATAAACTACACAGTAGCATTCTGTGAAAATTCTTTCTGTTCTGTGCATTCAACTAACAGAGTTGAACCTTACTTTTGATTGACCCGTTCTGAAACACTCTTTCTGTAGAAACTGCAATTGGACATGCTAAGCGCTAAGAGGCCTACATTGGGGAAAAGAATATCTTCAAATAAAAACTACACAGATGCATTCTGTGAAACTTATTTCTGATCTGTAAATTCAGTTAACAGAGATAAAACATATTTTTGATTGAGCAGTTATGAAACACTCTTTTTGTAGAAAATGCAAGTGGAGATTCGGAGGGCTAAGAGGGTAATAGTGGAAAAAGGAATGTCTTCAAATATAAACTACACAGAATCATTCGGTGAAACTTCTTTCTGATCTGTGCATTCAGCTAACAGAGTTAAACCATTCTTTTGATTGAGCAGATCTGAACACTCTTTCTGTAGAAAATGCAACTGGACATTTGGAGCGCTAAGAGCGTAGTAGTGGAAAAAGGAATATATTCAAATATAAACTACACAGAAGCATTCTGTGAAACTTCTTTCTGATCTGAGCTTTCAGCTAACAGAGTTAAACCATACTTTTGATTGAGCAGTTTTGAAACACTCTGTCTGTAGAAAATGCAACTGGACATTCGTAGCGCTAAGTGGGTAATAGTGGAAAAAAGAATATGTTCAAATAGAAACTACACAGAAGCATTGTATGAAACTTCTTTCTGTTCTGTGCATTCAACTAACAGAGTTGAACCTTACTTTTGATTGAGCCGTTCTGAAACACTCTTTCTGTAGAAACTGCAATTGGACATTCTGAGCGCTAAGAGGCCTACATTGGGAAAAAGAATGTCTACAAATAAAAACTACACAGAAGAATTGTGTGAAACTTCTTTCTGTTCTGTTTGTTCAACTAAAAGAGTTGAACCTTAGTTTTGATTGAGCTGTTCTGAAACACTCTTTCTGTAGAAAATGCAAGTGGAGATTCGGAGCGCTAAGACGGTAATAGTGGAAAAAGGAATGTCTCCAAATATAAACTACACAGAATCATTCTGTGAAACTTCTTTCTGATCTGTGCATTCAGCTAACAGAGTTAAACCATACTTTTGATTGAGCAGATCTGAACACTCTTTCTGTAGAAAATGCAACTGGACATTTGGAGCGCTAAGAGAGTAGTAGTGGAAAAAGGAATATATTCAGATATAAACTACACAGAAGCATTCTGTGAAATTTCTTTCTGATCTGAGCATTCAGCTAACAAAGTTAAACCATACTTTTGATTGAGCAGTTTTGAAACACTCTGTCTGTAGAAAATGCAACTGGACATTCGTAGCGCTAAGTGGGTAATAGTGGAAAAAAGAATATGTTCAAATAGAAACTACACAGAAGCATTGTATGAAACTTCTTTCTGTTCTGTGCATTCAACTAACAGAGTTGAACCTTACTTTTGATTGAGCCTTTCTGAAACACTCTTTCTGTAGAAACTGCAATTGGACATTCTGAGCGCTAAGAGGCTTCTATTGGGAAAAATAATATCTTCAAATAAAAACTACACAGAACCATTGTTTGAAACTTATTTCTGATATGTTCATTAAGCTAACAGAGTTAAACCATACTTTTGATTGCGCAGTTCTGAACACTCTTTCTGTAGAAAATGCAAGTGGACATTCGGAGCGCTAAGAGGGTAATAGTGGAAAAAGGAATATATTCAAATATAAACTACACAGTAGCATTCTGTGAAAATTCTTTCTTTTCTGTGCATTCAACTAACAGAGTTGAACCTTACTTTTGATTGAGCCGTTCTGAAACACTCTTTCTGTACAAACTGCAATTGGACATGCTAAGCGCTAAGAGGCCTACATTGGGAAAAAGAATATCTTCAAATAAAAACTACACAGATGCATTCTGTGAAACTTATTTCTGTTCTGTAAATTCAGTTAACAGAGATAAAACATATTTTTGATTGAGCAGTTATGAAACACTCTTTTTGTAGAAAATGCAAGTGGAGATTCGGAGCGCTAAGAGGGTAATAGTGGAAAAAGGAATGTCTTCAAATATAAACTACACAGAATCATTCGGTGAAACTTCTTCCTGATCTGTGCATTCAGCTAACAGAGTTAAACCATACTTTTGATTGAGCAGATCTGAACACTCTTTCTGTAGAAAATGCAACTGGACATTTGGAGCGCTAAGAGCGTAGTAGGGGAAAAAGGAATATATTCAAATATAAACTACACAGAAGCATTCTGTGAAACTTCTTTCTGATCTGAGCATTCAGCTAACAGAGTTAAACCATACTTTTGATTGAGCAGTTTTGAAACACTCTGTCTGTAGAAAATGCAACTGGACATTCGTAGCGCTAAGTGGGTAATAGTGGAAAAAAGAATATGTTCAAATATAAACTACACAGAAGCATTGTATGAAACTTCTTTCTGTTCTGTGCATTCAACTAACAGAGTTGAACCTTACTTTTGATTGAGCCTTTCTGAAACACTCTTTCTGTAGAAACTACAATTGGACATTCTGAGCGCTAAGAGGCCTATATTGGGAAAAATAATATCTTCAAATAAAAACTACACAGAAGCATTGTGTGAAACTTATTTCTGATATGTTCATTAAGCTAACAGAGTTAAACCATACTTTTGATTGCGCAGTTCTGAACACTCTTTCTGTAGAAAATGCAAGTGGACATTCGGAGCGCTAAGAGGGTAATAGTGGAAAAAGGAATATATACAAATGTAAACTACACAGCAGCATTCTGTGAAAATTCTTTCTGTTCTGTGCATTCAACTAACAGAGTTGAACCTTACTTTTGATTGAGCCGTTCTGAAACACTCTTTCTGTAGAAACTGCAATTGGACATGCTAAGCGCTAAGAGGCCTACATTGGGAAAAAGAATATCTTCAAATAAAAACTACACAGATGCATTCTGTGAAACTTATTTCTGGTCTGTAAATTCAGTTAACAGAGATAAAACATATTTTTGATTGAGCAGTTTTGAAACACTCTTTTTGTAGAAAATGCAAGTGGACATTCGTAGCGCTAAGTGGGTAATAGTGGAAAAAAGAATATGTTCAAATATAAACTACACAGAAGCATTGTATGAAACTACTTTCTGTTCTGTGCATTCAACTAACAGAGTTGAACCTTACTTTTGATTGAGCCGTTCTGAAACACTCTTTCTGTAGAAACTGCAATTGGACATTCAGAGCGCTAAGAGGCCTATATTGGGATAAAGAATGTCTACAAATAAAAACTACACAGAAGAATTGTGTGAAACTTCTTTCTGTTCTGTTTGTTCAACTAAAAGAGTTGAACCTTAGTTTTGATTGAGCCGTTCTGAAACACTCTTTCTGTAGAAAATGCAAGTGGAGATTCGGAGCGCTAAGAGGGTAATAGTGGAAAAAAGAATGTCTCCAAATATAAACTACACAGAATCATTCTGTGAAACTTCTTTCTGATCTGTGCATTCAGCTAACACAGTTAAACCATACTTTTGATTGAGCAGATCTGAACACTCTTTCTGTAGAAAATGCAACTGGACATTTGGAGCGCTAAGAGAGTAGTAGTGGAAAAAGGAATATATTTAAACATAAACTACACAGAAGCATTCTGTGAAACTTCTTTCTGATCTGAGCATTCAGCTAACAGAGTTAAACCATACTTTTGATTGAGCAGTTTTGAAACACTCGGTCTGTAGAAAATGCAACTGGACATTCGTAGCGCTAAGTGGGTAATAGTGGAAAAAAAATATGTTCAAATATAAACTACACAGAAGCATTGTATGAAACTTCTTTCTGTTCTGTGCATTCAACTAACAGAGTTGAACCTTACATTTGATTGAGCCTTTCTGAAACACTCTTTCTGTAGAAACTGCAATTGGACATTCTGAGCGCTAAGAGTCCTATATTGGGAAAAACAATATCTTCAAATAAAAACTACACAGAAGCATTGTGTGAAACTTATTCCTGATATGTTCATTAAGCTAACAGAGTTAAACCATACTTTTGATTGCGCAGTTCCGAACACTCTTTCTGTAGAAAATGCAAGTGGACATTCGGAGCGCTAAGAGGGTAATAGTAGAAAAAGGAATATATTCAAATATAAACTACACAGTAGCATTCTGTGAAAATTCTTTCTGTTCTGTGCATTCAACTAACAGAGTTGAACCTTACTTTTGATTGAGCCGTTCTGAAACACTCTTTCTGTAGAAACTGCAATTGGACATGCTAAGCGCTAAGAGGCCTACATTGGGAAAAAGAATATCTTCAAATAAAAACTACACAGATGCATTCTGTGAAACTTATTTCTGATCTGTAAATTCAGTTAACAGAGATAAAACATATTTTTGATTGAGCAGTTATGAAACACTCTTTTTGTAGAAAATGCAAGTGGAGATTCGGAGCGCTAAGAGGGTAATAGTGGAAAAAGGAATGTCTTCAAATATAAACTACACAGAATCATTCGGTGAAATTTTTCTGATCTGTGCATTCAGCTAACAGAGTTAAACCATACTTTTGATTGAGCAGATCTGAACACTCTTTCTGTAGAAAATGCAACTGGACATTTGGAGCGCTAAGAGCGTAGTAGTGGAAAAAGTAATATATTCAAATATAAACTACAGAGAAGCATTCTGTGAAACTTCTTTCTGATCTGAGCATTCAGCTAACAGAGTTAAACCATACTTTTGATTGAGCAGTTTTGAAACACTCTGTCTGTAGAAAATGCAACTGGACATTCGTAGCGCTAAGTGGGTAATAGTGGACAAAAGAATATGTTCAAATATAAACTACACAGAATCATTGTATGAAATTTCTTTCTGTTCTGTGCATTCAACTAACAGAGTTGAACCTTACTTTTGATTGAGCCGTTCTGAAACACTCGTTCTGTAGAAACTGCAATTGGACATTCTGAGCGCTAAGAGGCCTATATTGGGAAAAAGAATGTCTACAATTAAAAACTACACAGAAGAATTGTGTGAAACTTCTTTCTGTTCTGTTTGTTCAACTAAAAGAGTTGAACCTTAGTTTGATTGAGCCGTTCTGAAACACTCTTTCTGTAGAAAATGCAATTGGAGATTCGGAGCGCTAAGAGGGTAATAGTGGAAAAAGGAATGTCTCCAAATATAAACTACACAGAATCATTCTGTGAAACTTCTTTCTGATCTGTGCATTCAGCTAACAGAGTTAAACCATACTTTTGATTGAGCAGATCTGAACACTCTTTCTGTAGAAAATGCAACTGGACATTTGGAGCGCTAAGAGAGTAGTAGTGGAAAAAGGAATATATTCAAATATAAACTACACAGAAGCATTCTGTGAAACTTCTTCTGATCTGAGCATTCAGCTAACAGAGTTAAACCATACTTTTGATTGAGCAGTTTTGAAACACTCTGTCTGTAGAAAATGCAACTGGACATTCGTAGCGCTAAGTGGGTAATAGTGGAAAAAAGAATATGTTCAAATATAAACTAAACAGAAGCATTGTATGAAACTTCTTTCTGTTCTGTGCATTCAACTAACAGAGTTGAACCTTACTTTTGATTGAGCCTTTCTGAAACACTCTTTCTGTAGAAACTGCAATTGGACATTCTGAGCGCTAAGAGGCCTCTATTGGGAAAAATAATATCTTCAAATAAAAACTACACAGAAGCATTGTGTGAAACTTATTTCTGATATGTTCATTAAGCTAACAGAGTTAAACCATACTTTTGATTGCGCAGTTCTGAACACTCTTTCTGTAGAAAATGCAAGTGGACATTCGGAGCGCTAAGAGGGTAATAGTGGAAAAAGGAATATATTAAAATATAAACTACACAGTAGCATTCTGTGAATATTCTTTCTGTTCTGTGCATTCAACTAACAGAGTAGAACCTTACTTTTGATTGAGCCGTTCTGAAACACTCTTTCTGTAGAAACTGCAATTGGACATGCTAAGCGCTAAGAGGCCTACATTGGGGAAAAGAATATCTTCAAATAAAAACTACACAGATGCATTCTGTGAAACTTATTTCTGATCTGTAAATTCAGTTAACAGAGATAAAACATATTTTTGATTGAGCAGTTATGAAACACTCTTTTTGTAGAAAATGCAAGTGGAGATTCGGAGCGCTAAGAGGGTAATAGTGGAAAAAGGAATGTCTCCAAATATAAACTACACAGAATCATTCGGTGAAACTTCTTTCTGATCTCTGCATTCAGCTAACAGAGTTAAATCATACTTTTGATTGAGCAGATCTGAACACCCTTTCTGTAGAAAATGCAACTGGCATTTGGAGCGCTAAGAGCGTAGTAGTGGAAAAAGGAATATATTCAAATATAAACTACACAGAAGCATTCTGTGAAACTTCTTTCTGATCTGAGCATTCAGCTAACAGAGTTAAACCATACTTTTGATTGAGCAGTTTTGAAACACTCTGTCTGTAGAAAATGCAACTGGACATTCGTAGCGCTAAGTGGGTAATAGTGGAAAAAAGAATATGTTCAAATATAAACTACACAGAAGCATTGTATGAAACTTCTTTCTGTTCTGTGTATTCAACTAACAGAGTTGAACCTTACTTTTGATTGAGCCTTTCTGAAACACTCTTTCTGTAGAAACTGCAATTGGACATTCTGAGCGCTAAGAGGCTTCTATTGGGAAAAATAATATCTTCAAATAAAAACTACACAGAACCATTGTTTGAAACTTATTTCTGATATGTTCATTAAGCTAACAGAGTTAAACCATACTTTTGATTGCACAGTTCTGAACACTCTTTCTGTAGAAAATGCAAGTGGACATTCGGAGCGCTAAGGGGGTAATAGTGGAAAAAGGAATATATTCAAATATAAACTACTCAGTAGCATTCTGTGAAAATTCTTTCTGTTCTGTGCATTCAACTAACAGAGTTGAACCTTACTTTTGATTGAGCCGTTCTGAAACACTCTTTCTGTAGAAACTGCAATTGGACATGCTAAGCGCTAAGAGGCCTACATTGGGGAAAAGAATATCTTCAAATAAAAACTACACAGATGCATTCTGTGAAACTTATTTCTGATCTGTAAATTCAGTTAACAGAGATAAAATATATTTTTGATTGAGCAGTTATGAAACACTCTTTTTGTAGAAAATGCAAGTGGAGATTCGGAGCGCTAAGAGGGTAATAGTGGAAAAAGGAATGTCTTCAAATATAAACTACACAGAATCATTCGGTGAAACTTCTTTCTGATCTGTGCATTCAGCTAACAGAGTTAAACCATACTTTTGATTGAGCAGATCTGAACACTCTTTCTGTAGAAAATGCAACTGGACATTTGGAGCGCTAAGAGCGTAGTAGTGGAAAAAGGAATATATTCAAACATAAACTACACAGAAGCATTCTGTGAAACTTCTTTCTGATCTGAGCATTCAGCTAACAGAGTTAAAGCATACTTTTGATTGAGCAGTTTTGAAACACTCTGTCTGTAGAAAATGCAACTGGACATTCGTAGCGCTAAGTGGGTAATAGTGGAAAAAAGAATATGTTCAAATATAAACTACACAGAAGCATTGTATGAAACTACTTTCTGTTCTGTGCATTCAACTAACAGAGTTGAACCTTACTTTTGATTGAGCCTTTCTGAAACACTCTTTCTGTAGAAACTGCAATTGGACATTCTGAGCGCTAAGAGGCCTATATTGGGAAAAATAATATCTTCAAATAAAAAATACACAGAAGCATTGTGTGAAACTTATTTCTGATATGTTCATTAAGCTAACAGAGTTAAACCATACTTTTGATTGCGCAGTTCTGAACACTCTTTCTGTAGAAAATGCAAGTGGACATTCGGAGCGCTAAGAGGGTAATAGTGGAAAAAGGAATATATTCAAATATAAACTACACAGTAGCATTCTGTGAAAATTCTTTCTGTTCTGTGCATTCAACTAACAGAGTTGAACCTTACTTTTGATTGAGCCGTTCTGAAACACTCTTTCTGTAGGAACTGCAATTGGACATGCTAAGCGCTAAGAGGCCTACATTGGGGAAAAGAATATCTTCAAATAAAAACTACACAGATGCATTCTGTGAAACTTATTTCTGATCTGTAAATTCAGTTAACAGAGATAAAACATATTTTTGATTGAGCAGTTATGAAACACTCTTTTTGTAGAAAATGCAAGTGGAGATTCGGAGCGCTAAGAGGGTAATAGTGGAAAAAGGAATGTCTTCAAATATAAACTACACAGAATCATTCGGTGAAACTTCTTTCTGATCTGTGCATTCAGCTAACAGAGTTAAACCATACTTTTGATTGAGCAGATCTGAACACTCTTTCTGTAGAAAATGCAACTGGACATTTGGAGCGCTAAGAGCATTGTAGTGGAAAAAGGAATATATTGAAATATAAACTACACAGAAGCATTCTGTGAAACTTCTTTCTGATCTGAGCATTCAGCTAACAGAGTTAAACCATACTTTTGATTGAGCAGTTTTGAAACACTCTGTCTGTAGAAAATGCAACTGGACATTCGTAGCGCTAATTGGGTAATAGTGGAAAAAAGAATATGTTCAAATAGAAACTACACAGAAGCATTGTATGAAACTTCTTTCTGTTCTGTGCATTCAACTAACAGAGTTGAACCTTACTTTTGATTGAGCCGTTCTGAATCACTCTTTCTGTAGAAACTGCAATTGGACATTCTGAGCGCTAAGAGGCCTACATTGGGAAAAAGAATGTCTACAAATAAAAACTACACAGAAGAATTGTGTGAAACTTCTTTCTGTTCTGTTTGTTCAACTAAAAGAGTTGAACCTTAGTTTTGATTGAGCCGTTCTGAAACACTCTTTCTGTAGAAAATGCAAGTGGAGATTCGGAGCGCTAAGACGGTAATAGTGGAAAAAGGAATGTCTCCAAATATAAACTACACAGAATCATTCTGTGAAACTTCTTTCTGATCTTTGCATTCAGCTAACAGAGTTAAACCATACTTTTGATTGAGCAGATCTGAACACTCTTTCTGTAGAAAATGCAACTGGACATTTGGAGCGCTAAGAGAGTAGTAGTGGAAAAAGGAATATATTCAAATATAAACTACACAGAAGCATTCTGTGAAATTTCTTTCTGATCTGAGCATTCAGCTAACAGAGTTAAACCATACTTTTGATTGAGCAGTTTTGAAACACTCTGTCTGTAGGAAATGCAACTGGACATTCGTAGCGCTAAGTGGGTAATAGTGGAAAAAAGAATATGTTCAAATAGAAACTACACAGAAGCATTGTATGAAACATCTTTCTGTTCTGTGCATTCAACTAAGAGAGTTGAACCTTACTTTTGATTGAGCCTTTCTGAAACACTCTTTCTGTAGAGAATGCAATTGGACATTCTGAGCGCTAAGAGGCTTCTATTAGGAAAAATAATATCTTCAAATAAAAACTACACAGAACCATTGTTTGAAACTTATTTCTGATATGTTCATTAAGCTAACAGAGTTAAACCATACTTTTGATTGCGCAGTTCTGAACACTCTTTCTGTAGAAAATGCAAGTGGACATTCGGAGCGCTAAGAGGGTAATAGTGGAAAAAGGAATATATTCAAATATAAACTACTCAGTAGCATTCTGTGAAAATTCTTTCTGTTCTGTGCATTCAACTAACAGAGTTGAACCTTACTTTTGATTGAGCCGTTCTGAAACACTCTTTCTGTAGAAACTGCAATTGGACATGCTAACCGCTAAGAGGCCTACATTGGGGAAAAGAATATCTTCAAATAAAAACTACACAGATGCATTCTGTGAAACTTATTTCTGATCTGTAAATTCAGTTAACAGAGATAAAACATATTTTTGATTGAGCAGTTATGAAACACTCTTTTTGTAGAAAATGCAAGTGGAGATTCGGAGCGCTAAGTGGGTAATAGTGGAAAAAGGAATGTCTCCAAATATAAATTACACAGAATCATTCGGTGAAACTTCTTTCTGATCTGTGCATTCAGCTAACAGATTTAAAACATACTTTTGATTGAGCAGATCTGAACACTATTTCTGTAGAAAATGCAACTGGACATTTGGAGCGCTAAGAGCGTAGTAGTGGAAAAAGGAATATATTCAAATATAAACTACACAGAAGCATTCTGTGAAACTTCTTTCTGATCTGAGCATTCAGCTAACGGAGTTAAACCATACTTTTGATTGAGCAGTTTTGAAACACTCTGTCTGTAGAAAATGAAACTGGACATTGGTAGCGCTAAGTGGGTAATAGTGGAAAAAAGAATATGTTCAAATATAAACTACACAGAAGCATTGTATGAAATTTCTTTCTGTTCTGTGCATTCAACTAACAGAGTTGAACCTTACTTTTGATTGAGCCTTTCTGAAACACTCTTTCTGTAGAAACTGCAATTGGACATTCAGAGCGCTAAGAGGCCTATATTGGGAAAAATAATATCTTCAAATAAAAAATACACAGAAGCATTGTGTGAAACTTATTTCTGATATGTTCATTAAGCTAGCAGAGTTAAACCATACTTTTGATTGCGCAGTTCTGAACACTCTTTCTGTAGAAAATGCAAGTGGACATTCGGAGCGCTAAGAGGGTAATAGTGGAAAAAGGAATATATTCAAATATAAACTACACAGTAGCATTCTGTGAAAATTCTTTCTGTTCTGTGCATTCAACTAACAGAGTTGAACCTTAGTTTTGATTGAGCCGTTCTGAAACACTCTTTCTGTAGCAACTGCAATTGGACATGCTAAGCGCAAAGAGGCCTACATTGGGAAAAAGAATATCTTCAAATAAAAACTACACAGATGCATTCTGTGAAACTTATTTCTGATCTGTAAATTCAGTTAGAAGAGATAAAACATATTTTTGATTGAGCAGTTATGAAACACTCTTTTTGTAGTAAATGCAAGTGGAGATTCGGAGCGCTAAGAGGGTAATAGTGGAAAAAGGAATGTCTCCAAATATAAACTACACAGAATC
The DNA here is from genome assembly GCF_028878055.3 of Symphalangus syndactylus. NCBI lineage: Eukaryota > Metazoa > Chordata > Mammalia > Primates > Hylobatidae > Symphalangus > Symphalangus syndactylus. Next base: position 103,859,705 of record NC_072439.2, read on the forward strand.
ATTCGGTGAAACTTCTTTCTGATCTCTGCATTCAGCTAACAGAGTTAAACCATACTTTTGATTGAGCAGATCTGAACACCCTTTCTGTAGAAAATGCAACTGGACATTTGGAGCGCTAAGAGCGTAGTAGTGGAAAAAGGAATATATTCAAATATAAACTGCACAGAAGCATTCTGTGAAACTTCTTTCTGATCTGAGCATTCAGCTAACAGAGTTAAACCATACTTTTGATTGAGCAGTTTTGAAACACTCTGTCTGTAGAAAATGCAACTGGACATTCGTAGCGCTAAGTGGGTAATAGTGGAAAAAAGAATATGTTCAAATATAAACTACACAGAAGCATTGTATGAAACTTCTTTCTGTTCTGTGCATTCAACTAACAGAGTTGAACCTTACTTTTGATTGAGCCTTTCTGAAACACTCTTTCTGTAGAAACTGCAATTGGACATTCTGAGCGCTAAGAGGCTTCTATTGGGAAAAATAATATCTTCAAATAAAAACTACACAGAACCATTGTTTGAAACTTATTTCTGATATGTTCATTAAGCTAACAGAGTTAAACCATACTTTTGATTGCGAAGTTCTGAACACTCTTTCTGTAGAAAATGCAAGTGGACATTCGGAGCGCTAAGAGGGTAATAGTGGAAAAAGGAATATATTCAAATATAAACTACTCAGTAGCATTCTGTGAAAATTCTTTCTGTTCTGTGCACTCAACTAACAGAGTTGAACCTTACTTTTGATTGAGCCGTTCTGAAACACTCTTTCTGTAGAAACTGCAATTCGACATGCTAAGCGCTAAGAGACCTACATTGGGGAAAAGAATATCTTCAAATAAAAACTACACAGATGCATTCTGTGAAACTTATTTCTGATCTGTAAATTCAGTTAACAGAGATAAAACATATTTTTGATTGAGCAGTTATGAAACACTCTTTTTGTAGAAAATGCAAGTGGAGATTCGGAGAGCTAAGAGGGTAATAGTGGAAAAAGGAATGTCTTCAAATATAAACTACACAGAATCATTCGGTGAAACTTCTTTCTGATCTGTGCATTCAGCTAACAGAGTTAAACCATACTTTTGATTGAGCAGATCTGAACACTCTTTCTGTAGAAAATGCAACTGGACATTTGGAGCGCTAAGAGCGTAGTAGTGGAAAAAGGAATATATTCAAACATAAACTACACAGAAGCATTCTGTGAAACTTCTTTCTGATCTGAGCATTCAGCTAACAGATTTAAAGCATACTTTTCATTGAGCAGTTTTGAAACACTCTGTCTGTAGAAAATGCAACTGGACATTCGTAGCGCTAAGTGGGTAATAGTGGAAAAAAGAATATGTTCAAATATGAACTACACAGAAGCATTGTATGAAACTACTTTCTGTTCTGTGCATTCAACTAACAGAGTTGAACCTTACTTTTGATTGAGCCTTTCTGAAACACTCTTTCTGTAGAAACTGCAATTGGACATTCTGAGCGCTAAGAGGCCTATATTGGGAAAAATAATATCTTCAAATAAAAACTACACAGAAGCATTGTGTGAAACTTATTTCTGATATGTTCATTAAGCTAACAGAGTTAAACCATTCTTTTGATTGCACAGTTCTGAACACTCTTTCTGTAGAAAATGCAAGTGGACATTCGGAGCGCTAAGAGGGTAATAGTGGAAAAAGGAATATATTCAAATATAAACTACACAGTAGCATTCTGTGAAAATTCTTTCTGTTCTGTGCATTCAACTAACAGAGTTGAACCTTACTTTTGATTGAGCCGTTCTGAAACACTCTTTCTGTAGGAACTGCAATTGGACATGCTAAGCGCTAAGAGGCCTACATTGGGGAAAAGAATATCTTCAAATAAAAACTACACAGATGCATTCTGTGAAACTTATTTCTGATCTGTAAATTCAGTTAACAGAGATAAAACATATTTTTGATTGAGCAGTTATGAAACACTCTTTTTGTAGAAAATGCAAGTGGAGATTCGGAGCGCTAAGAGGGTAATAGTGGAAAAAGGAATGTCTTCAAATATAAACTACACAGAATCATTCGGTGAAACTTCTTTCTGATCTGTGCATTCAGCTAACAGAGTTAAACCATACTTTTGATTGAGCAGATCTGAACACTCTTTCTGTAGAAAATGCAACTGGACATTTGGAGCGCTAAGAGCGTAGTAGTGGAAAAAGGAATATATTCAAATATAAAATACACAGAAGCAATCTGTGAAACTTCTTTCTGATCTGAGCATTCAGCTAACAGAGTTAAACCATACTTTTGATTGAGCAGTTTTGAAACACTCTGTCTGTAGAAAATGCAACTGGACATTCGTAGCGCTAATTGGGTAATAGTGGAAAAAAGAATATGTTCAAATAGAAACTACACAGAAGCATTGTATGAAACTTCTTTCTGTTCTGTGCATTCAACTAACAGAGTTGAACCTTACTTTTGATTGAGCCGTTCTGAAACACTCTTTCTGTAGAAACTGCAATTGGACATTCTGAGCGCTAAGAGGCCTACATTGGGAAAAAGAATGTCTACAAATAAAAACTACACAGAAGAATTGTGTGAAACTTCTTTCTGTTCTGTTTGTTCAACTAAAAGAGTTGAACCTTAGTTTTGATTGAGCCGTTCTGAAACACTCTTTCTGTAGAAAATGCAAGTGGAGATTCGGAGCGCAAAGACGGTAATAGTGGAAAAAGGAATGTCTCCAAATATAAACTACACAGAATCATTCTGTGAAACTTCTTTCTGATCTGTGCATTCAGCTAACAGAGTTAAACCATACTTTTGATTGAGCAGATCTGAACACTCTTTCTGTAGAAAATGCAACTGGACATTTGGAGCGCTAAGAGAGTAGTAGTGGAAAAAGGAATATATTCAAATATAAACTACACAGAAGCATTCTGTGAAACTTCTTCTGATCTGAGCATTCAGCTAACAGAGTTAAACCATACTTTTGATTGAGCAGTTTTGAAACACTCTGTCTGTAGAAAATGCAACTGGACATTCGTAGCGATAAGTGGGTAATAGTGGAAAAAAGAATATGTTCAAATATAAACTACACAGAAGCATTGTATGAAACTTCTTTCTGTTCTGTGCATTCAACTAACAGAGTTGAACCTTACTTTTGATTGAGCCTTTCTGAAACACTCTTTCTGTAGAAACTGCAATTGGACATTCTGAGCGCTAAGAGGCCTCTATTGGGAAAAATAATATCTTCAAATAAAAACTACACAGAAGCATTGTGTGAAACTTATTTCTGATATGTTCATTAAGCTAACAGAGTTAAACCATACTTTTGATTGCGCAGTTCTGAACACTCTTTCTGTAGAAAATGCAAGTGGACATTCGGAGCGCTAAGAGGGTAATAGTGGAAAAAGGAATATATTCAAATATAAACTACACAGTAGCATTCTGTGAAAATTCTTTCTGTTCTGTGCATTCAACTAACAGAGTAGAACCTTACTTTTGATTGAGCCGTTCTGAAACACTCTTTCTGTAGAAACTGCAATTGGACATGCTAAGCGCTAAGAGGCCTACATTGGGGAAAAGAATATCTTCAAATGAAAACTACACAGATGCATTCTGTGAAACTTATTTCTGATCTGTAAATTCAGTTAACAGAGATAAAACATATTTTTGATTGAGCAGTTATGAAACACTCTTTTTGTAGAAAATGCAAGTGGAGATTCGGAGCGCTAAGAGGGTAATAGTGGAAAAAGGAATGTCTCCAAATATAAACTACACAGAATCATTCGGTGAAACTTCTTTCTGATCTCTGCATTCAGCTAACAGAGTTAAACCATACTTTTGATTGAGCAGATCTGAACACCCTTTCTGTAGAAAATGCAACTGGACATTTGGAGCGCTAAGAGCGTAGTAGTGGAAAAAGGAATATATTCAAATATAAACTACACAGAAGCATTCTGTGAAACTTCTTTCTGATCTGAGCATTCAGCTAACAGAGTTAAACCATACTTTTGATTGAGCAGTTTTGAAACACTCTGTCTGTAGAAAATGCAACTGGACATTCGTAGCGCTAAGTGGGTAATAGTGGAAAAAAGAATATGTTCAAATATAAACTACACAGAAGCATTGTATGAAACTTCTTTCTGTTCTGTGCATTCAACTAACAGAGTTGAACCTTACTTTTGATTGAACCTTTCTGAAACACTCTTTCTGTAGAAACTGCAATTGGACATTCTGAGCGCTAAGAGGCTTCTATTGGGAAAAATAATAACTTCAAATAAAAACTACACAGAACCATTGTTTGAAACTTATTTCTGATATGTTCATTAAGCTAACAGAGTTAAACCATACTTTTGATTGCGCAGTTCTGAACACTCTTTCTGTAGAAAATGCAAGTGGACATTCGGAGCGCTAAGAGGGTAATAGTGGAAAAAGGAATATATTCAAATATAAACTACTCAGTAGCATTCTGTGAAAATTCTTTCTGTTCTGTGCATTCAACTAACAGAGTTGAACCTTACTTTTGATTGAGCCGTTCTGAAACACTCTTTCTGTAGAAACTGCAATTGGACATGCTAAGCGCTAAGAGGCCTACATTGGGGAAAAGAATATCTTCAAATAAAAACTACACAGATGCATTCTGTGAAACTTATTTCTGATCTGTAAATTCAGTTAACAGAGATAAAACATATTTTTGATTGAGCAGTTATGAAACACTCTTTTTGTAGAAAATGCAAGTGGAGATTCGGAGCGCTAAGAGGGTAATAGTGGAAAAAGGAATGTCTTCAAATATAAAGTACACAGAATCATTCGGTGAAACTTCTTTCTGATCTGTGCATTCAGCTAACAGAGTTAAACCATACTTTTGATTGAGCAGATCTGAACACTCTTTCTGTAGAAAATGCAACTGGACATTTGGAGCGCTAAGAGCGTAGTAGTGGAAAAAGGAATATATTCAAACATAAACTACACAGAAGCATTCTGTGAAACTTCTTTCTGATCTGAGCATTCAGCTAACAGAGTTAAAGCATACTTTTGATTGAGCAGTTTTGAAACACTCTGTCTGTAGAAAATGCAACTGGACATTCGTAGCGATAAGTGGGTAATAGTGGAAAAAAGAATATGTTCAAATATAAACTACACAGAAGCATTGTATGAAACTTCTTTCTGTTCTGTGCATTCAACTAACAGAGTTGAACCTTATTTTTGATTGAGCCTTTCTGAAACACTCTTTCTGTAGAAACTGCAATTGGACATTCTGAGCGCTAAGAGGCCTCTATTGGGAAAAATAATATCTTCAAATAAAAACTACACAGAAGCATTGTGTGAAACTTATTTCTGATATGTTCATTAAGCTAACAGAGTTAAACCATACTTTTGATTGCGCAGTTCTGAACACTCTTTCTGTAGAAAATGCAAGTGGACATTCGGAGCGCTAAGAGGGTAATAGTGGAAAAAGGAATATATTCAAATATAAACTACACAGTAGCATTCTGTGAAAATTCTTTCTGTTCTGTGCATTCAACTAACAGAGTAGAACCTTACTTTTGATTGAGCCGTTCTGAAACACTCTTTCTGTAGAAACTGCAATTGGACATGCTAAGCGCTAAGAGGCCTACATTGGGGAAAAGAATATCTTCAAATGAAAACTACACAGATGCATTCTGTGAAACTTATTTCTGATCTGTAAATTCAGTTAACAGAGATAAAACATATTTTTGATTGAGCAGTTATGAAACACTCTTTTTGTAGAAAATGCAAGTGGAGATTCGGAGCGCTAAGAGGGTAATAGTGGAAAAAGGAATGTCTCCAAATATAAACTACACAGAATCATTCGGTGAAACTTCTTTCTGATCTCTGCATTCAGCTAACAGAGTTAAACCATACTTTTGATTGAGCAGATCTGAACACCCTTTCTGTAGAAAATGCAACTGGACATTTGGAGCGCTAAGAGCGTAGTAGTGGAAAAAGGAATATATTCATATATAAACTACACAGAAGCATTCTGTGAAACTTCTTTCTGATCTGAGCATTCAGCTAACAGAGTTAAACCATACTTTTGATTGAGCAGTTTTGAAACACTCTGTCTGTAGAAAATGCAACTGGACATTCGTAGCGCTAAGTGGGTAATAGTGGAAAAAAGAATATGTTCAAATATAAACTACACAGAAGCATTGTATGAAACTTCTTTCTGTTCTGTGCATTCAACTAACAGAGTTGAACCTTACTTTTGATTGAACCTTTCTGAAACACTCTTTCTGTAGAAACTGCAATTGGACATTCTGAGCGCTAAGAGGCTTCTATTGGGAAAAATAATAACTTCAAATAAAAACTACACAGAACCATTGTTTGAAACTTATTTCTGATATGTTCATTAAGCTAACAGAGTTAAACCATACTTTTGATTGCGCAGTTCTGAACACTCTTTCTGTAGAAAATGCAAGTGGACATTCGGAGCGCTAAGAGGGTAATAGTGGAAAAAGGAATATATTCAAATATAAACTACTCAGTAGCATTCTGTGAAAATTCTTTCTGTTCTGTGCATTCAACTAACAGAGTTGAACCTTACTTTTGATTGAGCCGTTCTGAAACACTCTTTCTGTAGAAACTGCAATTGGACATGCTAAGCGCTAAGAGGCCTACATTGGGGAAAAGAATATCTTCAAATAAAAACTACACAGATGCATTCTGTGAAACTTATTTCTGATCTGTAAATTCAGTTAACAGAGATAAAACATATTTTTGATTGAGCAGTTATGAAACACTCTTTTTGTAGAAAATGCAAGTGGAGATTCGGAGCGCTAAGAGGGTAATAGTGGAAAAAGGAATGTCTTCAAATATAAAGTACACAGAATCATTCGGTGAAACTTCTTTCTGATCTGTGCATTCAGCTAACAGAGTTAAACCATACTTTTGATTGAGCAGATCTGAACACTCTTTCTGTAGAAAATGCAACTGGACATTTGGAGCGCTAAGAGCGTAGTAGTGGAAAAAGGAATATATTCAAACATAAACTACACAGAAGCATTCTGTGAAACTTCTTTCTGATCTGAGCATTCAGCTAACAGAGTTAAAGCATACTTTTGATTGAGCAGTTTTGAAACACTCTGTCTGTAGAAAATGCAACTGGACATTCGTAGCGCTAAGTGGGTAATAGTGGAAAAAAGAATATGTTCAAATATAAACTACACAGAAGCATTGTATGAAACTTCTTTCTGTTCTGTGCATTCAACTAACAGAGTTGAACCTTACTTTTGATTGAGCCTTTCTGAAACACTCTTTCTGTAGAAACTGCAATTGGACATTCTGAGCGCTAAGAGGCCTATATTGGGAAAAATAATATCTTCAAATAAAAACTACACAGAAGCATTGTGTGAAACTTATTTCTGATATGTTCATTAAGCTAACAGAGTTAAACCATACTTTTGATTGCGCAGTTCTGAACACTCTTTCTGTAGAAAATGCAAGTGGACATTCGGAGCGCTAAGAGGGTAATAGTGGAAAAAGGAATATATTCAAATATAAACTACACAGTAGCATTCTGTGAAAATTCTTTCTGTTCTGTGCATTCAACTAACAGAGTTGAACCTTACTTTTGATTGAGCCGTTCTGAAACACTCTTTCTGTAGGAACTGCAATTGGACATGCTAAGCGCTAAGAGGCCTACATTGGGGAAAAGAATATCTTCAAATAAAAACTACACAGATGCATTCTGTGAAACTTATTTCTGATCTGTAAATTCAGTTAACAGAGATAAAACATATTTTTGATTGAGCAGTTATGAAACACTCTTTTTGTAGAAAATGCAAGTGGAGATTCGGAGCGCTAAGAGGGTAATAGTGGAAAAAGGAATGTCTTCAAATATAAACTACACAGAATCATTCGGTGAAACTTCTTTCTGATCTGTGCATTCAGCTAACAGAGTTAAACCATACTTTTGATTGAGCAGATCTGAACACTCTTTCTGTAGAAAATGCAACTGGACATTTGGAGCGCTAAGAGCGTAGTAGTGGAAAAAGGAATATATTCAAATATAAACTACACAGAAGCATTCTGTGAAACTTCTTTCTGATCTGAGCATTCAGCTAACAGAGTTAAACCATACTTTTGATTGAGCAGTTTTGAAACACTCTGTCTGTAGAAAATGCAACTGGACATTCGTAGCGCTAATTGGGTAATAGTGGAAAAAAGAATATGTTCAAATAGAAACTACACAGAAGCATTGTATGAAACTTCTTTCTGTTCTGTGCATTCAACTAACAGAGTTGAACCTTACTTTTGATTGAGCCGTTCTGAAACACTCTTTCTGTAGAAACTGCAATTGGACATTCTGAGCGCTAAGAGGCCTACATTGGGAAAAAGAATGTCTACAAATAAAAACTACACAGAAGAATTGTGTGAAACTTCTTTCTTTTCTGTTTGTTCAACTAAAAGAGTTGAACCTTAGTTTTGATTGAGCCGTTCTGAAACACTCTTTCTGTAGAAAATGCAAGTGGAGATTTGGAGCGCTAAGACGGTAATAGTGGAAAAAGGAATGTCTCCAAATATAAACTACACAGAATCATTCTGTGAAACTTCTTTCTGATCTGTGCATTCAGCTAACAGAGTTAAACCATACTTTTGATTGAGCAGATCTGAACACTCTTTCTGTAGAAAATGCAACTGGACATTTGGGGCGCTAAGAGAGTAGTAGTGGAAAAAGGAATATATTCAAATATAAACTACATAGAAGCATTCTGTGAAATTTCATTCTGATCTGAGCATTCAGCTAACAGAGTTAAACCATACTTTTGATTGAGCAGTTTTGAAACACTCTGTCTGTAGAAAATGCAACTGGACATTCGTAGCGCTAAGTGGGTAATAGTGGAAAAAAGAATATGTTCAAATAGAAACTACACAGAAGCATTGTATGAAACAACTTTCTGTTCTGTGCATTCAACTAACAGAGTTGAACCTTACATTTGATTGAGCCTTTCTGAAACACTCTTTCTGTAGAAACTGCAATTGGACATTCTGAGCGCTAAGAGGCTTCTATTGGGAAAAATAATATCTTCAAATAAAAACTACACAGAACCATTGTTTGAAACTTATTTCTGATATGTTCATTAAGCTAACAGAGTTAAACCATACTTTTGATTGCGCAGTTCTGAACACTCTTTCTGTAGAAAATGCAAGGGGACATTCAGAGCGCTAAGAGGGTAATAGTGGAAAAAGGAATATATTCAAATATAAACTACTCAGTAGCATTCTGTGAAAATACTTTCTGTTCTGTGCATTCAACTAACAGAGTTGAACCTTACTTTTGATTGAGCCGTTCTGAAACACTCTTTCTGTAGAAACTGCAATTGGACATGCTAAGCGCTAAGAGGCCTACATTGGGGAAAAGAATATCTTCAAATAAAAACTACACTGATGCATTCTGTGAAACTTATTTCTGATCTGTAAATTCAGTTAACAGAGATAAAACATATTTTTGATTGAGCAGTTATGAAACACTCTTTTTGTAGAAAATGCAAGTGGAGATTCGGAGCGCTAAGAGGGTAATAGTGGAAAAAGGAATGTCTTCAAATATAAACTACACAGAATCATTCGGTGAAACTTCTTTCTGATCTGTGCATTCAGCTAACAGAGTTAAACCATACTTTTGATTGAGAAGATCTGAACACACTTTCTGTAGAAAATGCAACTGGACATTTGGAGCGCTAAGAGCGTAGTAGTGGAAAAAGGAATATATTCAAATATAAACTACACAGAAGCATTCTGTGAAACTTCTTTCTGATCTGAGCATTCAGCTAACAGAGTTAAACCATACTTTTGATTGAGCAGTTTTGAAACACTCTGTCTGTAGAAAATGCAACTGGACATTCGTAGCGCTAATTGGGTAATAGTGGAAAAAAGAATATGTTCAAATAGAAACTACACAGAAGCATTGTATGAAACTTCTTTCTGTTCTGTGCATTCAACTAACAGAGTTGAACCTTACTTTTGAATGAGCCGTTCTGAAACACTCTTTCTGTAGAAACTGCAATTGGACATTCTGAGCGCTAAGAGGCCTACATTGGGAAAAAGAATGTCTACAAATAAAAACTACACAGAAGAATTGTGTGAAACTTCTTTCTGTTCTGTTTGTTCAACTAAAAGAGTTGAACCTTAGTTTTGATTGAGCCGTTCTGAAACACTCTTTCTGTAGAAAATGCAAGTGGAGATTCGGAGCGCTAAGACGGTAATAGTGGAAAAAGGAATGTCTCCAAATATAAACTACACAGAATCATTCTGTGAAACTTCTTTCTGATCTGTGCATTCAGCTAACAGAGTTAAACCATACTTTTGATTGAGCAGATCTGAACACTCTTTCTGTAGAAAATGCAACTGGACATTTGGAGCGCTAAGAGAGTAGTAGTGGAAAAAGGAATATATTCAAATATAAACTACACAGAAGCATTCTGTGAAATTTCTTTCTGATCTGAGCATTCAGCTAACAGAGTTAAACCATACTTTTGATTGAGCAGTTTTGAAACACTCTGTCTGTAGAAAATGCAACTGGACATTCGTAGCGCTAAGTGGGTAATAGTGGAAAAAAGAATATGTTCAAATAGAAACTACACAGAAGCATTGTATGAAACATCTTTCTGTTCTGTGCATTCAACTAACAGAGTTGAACCTTACTTTTGATTGAGCCTTTCTGAAACACTCTTTCGGTAGAAACTGCAATTGGACATTCTGAGCGCTAAGAGGCTTCTATTGGGAAAAATAATATCTTCAAATAAAAACTACACAGAACCATTGTTTGAAACTTATTTCTGATATGTTCATTAAGCTAACAGAGTTAAACCATACTTTTGATTGCGCAGTTCTGAACACTCTTTCTGTAGAAAATGCAAGTGGACATTCGGAGCGCTAAGAGGGTAATAGTGGAAAAAGGAATATATTCAAATATAAACTACTCAGTAGCATTCTGTGAAAATTCTTTCTGTTCTGTGCATTCAACTAACAGAGTTGAACCTTACTTTTGATTGAGCCGTTCTGAAACACTCTTTCTGTAGAAACTGCAATTGGACATGCTAAGCGCTAAGAGGCCTACATTAGGGAAAAGAATATCTTCAAATAAAAACTACACAGATGCATTCTGTGAAACTTATTTCTGATCTGTAAATTCAGTTAACAGAGATAAAACATATTTTTGATTGAGCAGTTATGAAACACTCTTTTTGTAGAAAATGCAAGTGGAGATTCGGAGCGCTAAGAGGGTAATAGTGGAAAAAGGAATGTCTTCAAATATAAACTACACAGAATCATTCGGTGAAACTTCTTTCTGATCTGTGCATTCAGCTAACAGAGTTAAACCATACTTTTGATTGAGCAGATCTGAACACTCTTTCTGTAGAAAATGCAACTGGACATTTGGAGCGCTAAGAGCGTAGTAGTGGAAAAAGGAATATATTCAAACATAAACTACACAGAAGCATTCTGTGAAACTTCTTTCTGATCTGAGCATTCAGCTAACAGAGTTAAAGCATACTTTTGATTGAGCAGTTTTGAAACACTCTGTCTGTAGAAAATGCAACTGGACATTCGTAGCGCTAAGTGGGTAATAGTGGAAAAAAGAATATGTTCAAATATAAACTACACAGAAGCATTGTATGAAACTACTTTCTGTTCTGTGCATTCAACTAACAGAGTTGAACCTTACTTTTGATTGAGCCTTTCTGAAACACTCTTTCTGTAGAAACTGCAATTGGACATTCTGAGCGCTAAGAGGCCTATATTGGGAAAAATAATATCTTCAAATAAAAACTACACAGAAGCATTGTGTGAAACTTATTTCTGATATGTTCATTAAGCTAACAGAGTTAAACGATACTTTTGATTGCGCAGTTCTGAACACTCTTTCTGTAGAAAATGCAAGTGGACATTCGGAGCGCTAAGAGGGTAATAGTGGAAAAAGGAATATATTCAAATATAAACTACACAGTAGCATTCTGTGAAAATTCTTTCTGTTCTGTGCATTCAACTAACAGAGTTGAACCTTACTTTTGATTGAGCCGTTCTGAAACACTCTTTCTGTAGGAACTGCAATTGGACATGCTAAGCGCTAAGAGGCCTACATTGGGGAAAAGAATATCTTCAAATAAAAACTACACAGATGCATTCTGTGAAACTTATTTCTGATCTGTAAATTCAGTTAACAGAGATAAAACATATTTTTGATTGAGCAGTTATGAAACACTCTTTTTGTAGAAAATGCAAGTGGAGATTCGGAGCGCTAAGAGGGTAATAGTGGAAAAAGGAATGTCTTCAAATATAAACTACACAGAATCATTCGGTGAAACTTCTTTCTGATCTGTGCATTCAGCTAACAGAGTTAAACCATACTTTTGATTGAGAAGATCTGAACACTCTTTCTGTAGAAAATGCAACTGGACATTTGGAGCGCTAAGAGCGTAGTAGTTGAAAAAGGAATATATTCAAATGTAAACTACACAGAAGCATTCTGTGAAACTTCTTTCTGATCTGAGCATTCAGCTAACAGAGTTAAACCATACTTTTGATTGAGCAGTTTTGAAACACTCTGTCTGTAGAAAATGCAACTGGACATTCGTAGCGCTAATTGGGTAATAGTGGAAAAAAGAATATGTTCAAATAGAAACTACACAGAAGAATTGTATGAAACTTCTTTCTGTTCTGTGCATTCAACTAACAGAGTTGAACCTTACTTTTGATTGAGCCGTTCTGAAACACTCTTTCTGTAGAAACTGCAATTGGACATTCTGAGCGCTAAGAGGCCTACATTGGGAAAAAGAATGTCTACAAATAAAAACTACACAGAAGAATTGTGTGAAACTTCTTTCTGTTCTGTTTGTTCAACTAAAAGAGTTGAACCTTAGTTTTGATTGAGCCGTTCTGAAACACTCTTTCTGTAGAAAATGCAAGTGGAGATTCGGAGCGCTAAGACGGTAATAGTGGAAAAAGGAATGTCTCCAAATATAAACTACACAGAAACATTAGTGAAACTTCTTTCTGATCTGTGCATTCAGCTAACAGAGTTAAACCATACATTTGATTGAGCAGATCTGAACACTCTTTCTGTAGAAAATGCAACTGGACATTTGGAGCGCTAAGAGAGTAGTAGTGGAAAAAGGAATATATTCAAATATAAACTACACAGAAGCATTCTGTGAAATTTCTTTCTGATCTGAGCATTCAGCTAACAGAGTTAAACCATACTTTTGATTGAGCAGTTTTGAAACACTCTGTCTGTAGAAAATGCAACTGGACATTCGTAGCGCTAAGTGGGTAATAGTGGAAAAAAGAATATGTTCAAATAGAAACTACACAGAAGCATTGTATGAAACATCTTTCTGTTCTGTGCATTCAACTAACAGAGTTGAACCTTACTTTTGATTGAGCCTTTCTGAAACACTCTTTCTGTAGAAACTGCAATTGGACATTCTGAGCGCTAAGAGGCTTCTATTGGGAAAAATAATATCTTCAAATAAAAACTACACAGAACCATTGTTTGAAACTTATTTCTGATATGTTCATTAAGCTAACAGAGTTAAACCATACTTTTGATTGCGCAGTTCTGAACACTCTTTCTGTAGAAAATGCAAGTGGACATTCGGAGCGCTAAGAGGGTAATAGTGGAAAAAGGAATATATTCAAATATAAACTACTCAGTAGCATTCTGTGAAAATTATTTCTGTTCTGTGCATTCAACTAACAGAGTTGAACCTTACTTTTGATTGAGCCGTTCTGAAACACTCTTTCTGTAGAAACTGCAATTGGACATGCTAAGCGCTAAGAGGCCTACATTGGGGAAAAGAATATCTTCAAATAAAAATTACACAGATGCATTCTGTGAAACTTATTTCTGATCTGCAAATTCAGTTAACAGAGATAAAACATATTTTTGATTGAGCAGTTATGAAACACTCTTTTTGTAGAAAATGCAAGTGGAGATTCGGAGCGCTAAGAGGGTAATAGTGGAAGAAGGAATGTCTTCAAATATAAACTACACAGAATCATTCGGTGAAACTTCTTTCTGATCTGTGCATTCAGCTAACAGAGTTAAACCATACTTTTGATTGAGCAGATCTGAACACTCTTTCTGTAGAAAATGCAACTGGACATTTGGAGCGCTAAGAGCGTAGTAGTGGAAAAAGGAATATATTCAAACATAAACTACACAGAAGCATTCTGTGAAACTTCTTTCTGATCTGAGCATTCAGCTAACAGAGTTAAAGCATACTTTTGATTGAGCAGTTTTGAAACACTCTGTCTGTAGAAAATGCAACTGGACATTCGTAGCGCTAAGTGGGTAATAGTGGAAAAAAGAATATGTTCAAATATAAACTACACAGAAGCATTGTATGAAACTACTTTCTGTTCTGTGCATTCAACTAACAGAGTTGAACCTTACTTTTGATTGAGCCTTTCTGAAACACTCTTTCTGTAGAAACTGCAATTGGACATTCTGAGCGCTAAGAGGCCTATATTGGGAAAAATAATATCTTCAAATAAATACTACACAGAAGCATTGTGTGAAACTTATTTCTGATATGTTCATTAAGCTAACAGAGTTAAAACATACTTTTGATTGCGCAGTTCTGAACACTCTTTCTGTAGAAAATTCAAGTGGACATTCGGAGCGCTAAGAGGGTAATAGTGGAAAAAGGAATATATTCAAATATAAACTACACAGTAGCATTCTGTGAAAATTCTTTCTGTTCTCTGCATTCAACTAACTGAGTTGAACCTTACTTTTGATTGAGCCGTTCTGAAACACTCTTTCTGTAGGAACTGCAATTGGACATGCTAAGCGCTAAGAGGCCTACATTGGGGAAAAGAATATCTTCAAATAAAAACTACACAGATGCATTCTGTGAAACTTATTTCTGATCTGTAAATTCAGTTAACAGAGATAAAACATATTTTTGATTGAGCAGTTATGAAACACTCTTTTTGTAGAAAATGCAAGTGGAGATTCGGAGCGCTAAGAGGGTAATAGTGGAAAAAGGAATGTCTTCAAATATAAACTACACAGAATCATTCGGTGAAACTTCTTTCTGATCTGTGCATTCAGCTAACAGAGTTAAACCATACTTTTGATTGAGCAGATCTGAACACTCTTTCTGTAGAAAATGCAACTGGACATTTGGAGCGCTAAGAGCGTAGTAGTGGAAAAAGGAGTATATTCAAATATAAACTACACAGAAGCATTCGGTGAAACTTCTTTCTGATCTGAGCATTCAGCTAACAGAGTTAAACCATACTTTTGATTGAGCAGTTTTGAAACACTCTGTCTGTAGAAAATGCAACTGGACATTCGTAGCGCTAATTTGGTAATAGTGGAAAAAAGAATATGTTCAAATAGAAACTACACAGAAGCATTGTATGAAACTTCTTTCTGTTCTGTGCATTCAACTAACAGAGTTGAACCTTACTTTTGATTGAGCCGTTCTGAAACATTCTTTCTGTAGAAACTGCAATTTGACATTCTGAGCGCTAAGAGGCCTACATTGGGAAAAAGAATGTCTACAAATAAAAACTACACAGAAGAATTGTGTGAAACTTCTTTCTGTTCTGTTTGTTCAACTAAAAGAGTTGAACCTTAGTTTTGATTGAGCCGTTCTGAAACACTCTTTCTGTAGAAAATGCAAGTGGAGATTCGGAGCGCTAAGACGGTAATAGTGGAAAAAGGAATGTCTCCAAATATAAACTACACAGAATCATTCTGTGAAACTTCTTTCTGATCTGTGCATTCAGCTAACAGAGTTAAACCATACTTTTGATTGAGCAGATCTGAACACTCTTTCTGTAGAAAATGCAACTGGACATTTGGAGCGCTAAGAGAGTAGTAGTGGAAAAAGGAATATATTCAAATATAAACTACACAGAAGCATTCTGTGAAATTTCTTTCTGATCTGAGCATTCAGCTAACAGAGTTAAACCATACTTTTGATTGAGCAGTTTTGAAACACTCTGTCTGTAGAAAATGCAACTGGACATTCGTAGCGCTAAGTGGGTAATAGTGGAAAAAAAAATATGTTCAAATAGAAACTACACAGAAGCATTGTATGAAACATCTTTCTGTTCTGTGCATTCAACTAACAGAGTTGAACCTTACTTTTGATTGAGCCTTTCTGAAACACTCTTTCTGTAGAAACTGCAATTGGACATTCTGAGCGCTAAGAGGCTTCTATTGGGAAAAATAATATCTTCAAATAAAAACTACAGAGAACCATTGTTTGAAACTTATTTCTGATATGTTCATTAAGCTAACAGAGTTAAACCATACTTTTGATTGCGCAGTTCTGAACACTCTTTCTGTAGAAAATGCAAGTGGACATTCGGAGCGCTAAGAGGGTAATAGTGGAAAAAGGAATATATTCAAATATAAACTACTCAGTAGCATTCTGTGAAAATTCTTTCTGTTCTGTGCATTCAACTAACAGAGTTGAACCTTACTTTTGATTGAGCCGTTCTGAAACACTCTTTCTGTAGAAACTGCAATTGGACATGCTAAGCGCTAAGAGGCCTGCATTGGGGAAAAGAATATCTTCAAATAAAAACTACACAGATGCATTCTGTGAAACTTATTTCTGATCTGTAAATTCAGTTAACAGAGATAAAACATATTTTTGATTGAGCAGTTATGAAACACTCTTTTTGTAGAAAATGCAAGTGGAGATTCGGAGCGCTAAGAGGGTAATAGTGGAAAAAGGAATGTCTTCAAATATAAACTACACAGAATCATTCGGTGAAACTTCTTTCTGATCTGTGCATTCAGCTAACAGAGTTAAACCATACTTTTGATTGAGAAGATCTGAACACTCTTTCTGTAGAAAATGCAACTGGACATTTGGAGCGCTAAGAGCGTAGTAGTGGAAAAAGGAATATATTCAAATATAAACTACACAGAAGCATTCTGTGAAACTTCTTTCTGATCTGAGCATTCAGCTAACAGAGTTAAACCACACTTTTGATTGAGCAGTTTTGAAACACTCTGTCTGTAGAAAATGCAACTGGACATTCGTAGCGCTAATTGGGTAATAGTGGAAAAAAGAATATGTTCAAATAGAAACTACACAGAAGCATTGTATGAAACTTCTTTCTGTTCTGTGCATTCAACTAACAGAGTTGAACCTTACTTTTGATTGAGCCGTTCTGAAACACTCTTTCTGTAGAAACTGCAATTGGACATTCTGAGCGCTAAGAGGCCTACATTGGGAAAAAGAATGTCTACAAATAAAAACTACACAGAAGAATTGTGTGAAACTTCTTTCTGTTCTGTTTGTTCAACTAAAAGAGTTGAACCTTAGTTTTGATTGAGCCGTTCTGAAACACTCTTTCTGTAGAAAATGCAAGTGGAGATTCGGAGCGCTAAGACGGTAATAGTGGATAAAGGAATGTCTCCAAATATAAACTACACAGAATCATTCTGTGAAACTTCTTTCTGATCTGTGCATTCAGCTAACAGAGTTAAACCATACTTTTGATTGAGCAGATCTGAACACTCTTTCTGTAGAAAATGCAACTGGACATTTGGAGCGCTAAGAGAGTAGTAGTGGAAAAAGGAATATATTCAAATATAAACTACACAGAAGCATTCTGTGAAATTTCTTTCTGATCTGAGCATTCAGCTAACAGAGTTAAACCATACATTTGATTGAGCAGTTTTGAAACACTCTGTCTGTAGAAAATGCAACTGGACATTCGTAGCGCTAAGTGGGTAATAGTGGAAAAAAGAATATGTTCAAATAGAAACTACACAGAAGCATTGTATGAAACATCTTTCTGTTCTGTGCATTCAACTAACAGAGTTGAACCTTACTTTTGATTGAGCCTTTCTGAAACACTCTTTCTGTAGAAACTGCAATTGGACATTCTGAGCGCTAAGAGGCTTCTATTGGGAAAAATAATATCTTCAAATAAAAACTACACAGAACCATTGTTTGAAACTTATTTCTGATATGTTCATTAAGCTAACAGAGTTAAACCATACTTTTGATTGCGCAGTTCTGAACACTCTTTCTGTAGAAAATGCAAGTGGACATTCGGAGCGCTAAGAGGGTAATAGTGGAAAAAGGAATATATTCAAATATAAACTACTCAGTAGCATTCTGTGAAAATTATTTCTGTTCTGTGCATTCAACTAACAGAGTTGAACCTTACTTTTGATTGAGCCGTTCTGAAACACTCTTTCTGTAGAAACTGCAATTGGACATGCTAAGCGCTAAGAGGCCTACATTGGGGAAAAGAATATCTTCAAATAAAAATTACACAGATGCATTCTGTGAAACTTATTTCTGATCTGCAAATTCAGTTAACAGAGATAAAACATATTTTTGATTGAGCAGTTATGAAACACTCTTTTTGTAGAAAATGCAAGTGGAGATTCGGAGCGCTAAGAGGGTAATAGTGGAAGAAGGAATGTCTTCAAATATAAACTACACAGAATCATTCGGTGAAACTTCTTTCTGATCTGTGCATTCAGCTAACAGAGTTAAACCATACTTTTGATTGAGCAGATCTGAACACTCTTTCTGTAGAAAATGCAACTGGACATTTGGAGCGCTAAGAGCGTAGTAGTGGAAAAAGGAATATATTCAAACATAAACTACACAGAAGCATTCTGTGAAACTTCTTTCTGATCTGAGCATTCAGCTAACAGAGTTAAAGCATACTTTTGATTGAGCAGTTTTGAAACACTCTGTCTGTAGAAAATGCAACTGGACATTCGTAGCGCTAAGTGGGTAATAGTGGAAAAAAGAATATGTTCAAATATAAACTACACAGAAGCATTGTATGAAACTACTTTCTGTTCTGTGCATTCAACTAACAGAGTTGAACCTTACTTTTGATTGAGCCTTTCTGAAACACTCTTTCTGTAGAAACTGCAATTGGACATTCTGAGCGCTAAGAGGCCTATATTGGGAAAAATAATATCTTCAAATAAATACTACACAGAAGCATTGTGTGAAACTTATTTCTGATATGTTCATTAAGCTAACAGAGTTAAAACATACTTTTGATTGCGCAGTTCTGAACACTCTTTCTGTAGAAAATTCAAGTGGACATTCGGAGCGCTAAGAGGGTAATAGTGGAAAAAGGAATATATTCAAATATAAACTACACAGTAGCATTCTGTGAAAATTCTTTCTGTTCTCTGCATTCAACTAACTGAGTTGAACCTTACTTTTGATTGAGCCGTTCTGAAACACTCTTTCTGTAGGAACTGCAATTGGACATGCTAAGCGCTAAGAGGCCTACATTGGGGAAAAGAATATCTTCAAATAAAAACTACACAGATGCATTCTGTGAAACTTATTTCTGATCTGTAAATTCAGTTAACAGAGATAAAACATATTTTTGATTGAGCAGTTATGAAACACTCTTTTTGTAGAAAATGCAAGTGGAGATTCGGAGCGCTAAGAGGGTAATAGTGGAAAAAGGAATGTCTTCAAATATAAACTACACAGAATCATTCGGTGAAACTTCTTTCTGATCTGTGCATTCAGCTAACAGAGTTAAACCATACTTTTGATTGAGCAGATCTGAACACTCTTTCTGTAGAAAATGCAACTGGACATTTGGAGCGCTAAGAGCGTAGTAGTGGAAAAAGGAGTATATTCAAATATAAACTACACAGAAGCATTCGGTGAAACTTCTTTCTGATCTGAGCATTCAGCTAACAGAGTTAAACCATACTTTTGATTGAGCAGTTTTGAAACACTCTGTCTGTAGAAAATGCAACTGGACATTCGTAGCGCTAATTTGGTAATAGTGGAAAAAAGAATATGTTCAAATAGAAACTACACAGAAGCATTGTATGAAACTTCTTTCTGTTCTGTGCATTCAACTAACAGAGTTGAACCTTACTTTTGATTGAGCCGTTCTGAAACATTCTTTCTGTAGAAACTGCAATTTGACATTCTGAGCGCTAAGAGGCCTACATTGGGAAAAAGAATGTCTACAAATAAAAACTACACAGAAGAATTGTGTGAAACTTCTTTCTGTTCTGTTTGTTCAACTAAAAGAGTTGAACCTTAGTTTTGATTGAGCCGTTCTGAAACACTCTTTCTGTAGAAAATGCAAGTGGAGATTCGGAGCGCTAAGACGGTAATAGTGGAAAAAGGAATGTCTCCAAATATAAACTACACAGAATCATTCTGTGAAACTTCTTTCTGATCTGTGCATTCAGCTAACAGAGTTAAACCATACTTTTGATTGAGCAGATCTGAACACTCTTTCTGTAGAAAATGCAACTGGACATTTGGAGCGCTAAGAGAGTAGTAGTGGAAAAAGGAATATATTCAAATATAAACTACACAGAAGCATTCTGTGAAATTTCTTTCTGATCTGAGCATTCAGCTAACAGAGTTAAACCATACTTTTGATTGAGCAGTTTTGAAACACTCTGTCTGTAGAAAATGCAACTGGACATTCGTAGCGCTAAGTGGGTAATAGTGGAAAAAAAAATATGTTCAAATAGAAACTACACAGAAGCATTGTATGAAACATCTTTCTGTTCTGTGCATTCAACTAACAGAGTTGAACCTTACTTTTGATTGAGCCTTTCTGAAACACTCTTTCTGTAGAAACTGCAATTGGACATTCTGAGCGCTAAGAGGCTTCTATTGGGAAAAATAATATCTTCAAATAAAAACTACAGAGAACCATTGTTTGAAACTTATTTCTGATATGTTCATTAAGCTAACAGAGTTAAACCATACTTTTGATTGCGCAGTTCTGAACACTCTTTCTGTAGAAAATGCAAGTGGACATTCGGAGCGCTAAGAGGGTAATAGTGGAAAAAGGAATATATTCAAATATAAACTACTCAGTAGCATTCTGTGAAAATTCTTTCTGTTCTGTGCATTCAACTAACAGAGTTGAACCTTACTTTTGATTGAGCCGTTCTGAAACACTCTTTCTGTAGAAACTGCAATTGGACATGCTAAGCGCTAAGAGGCCTGCATTGGGGAAAAGAATATCTTCAAATAAAAACTACACAGATGCATTCTGTGAAACTTATTTCTGATCTGTAAATTCAGTTAACAGAGATAAAACATATTTTTGATTGAGCAGTTATGAAACACTCTTTTTGTAGAAAATGCAAGTGGAGATTCGGAGCGCTAAGAGGGTAATAGTGGAAAAAGGAATGTCTTCAAATATAAACTACACAGAATCATTCGGTGAAACTTCTTTCTGATCTGTGCATTCAGCTAACAGAGTTAAACCATACTTTTGATTGAGAAGATCTGAACACTCTTTCTGTAGAAAATGCAACTGGACATTTGGAGCGCTAAGAGCGTAGTAGTGGAAAAAGGAATATATTCAAATATAAACTACACAGAAGCATTCTGTGAAACTTCTTTCTGATCTGAGCATTCAGCTAACAGAGTTAAACCACACTTATGATTGAGCAGTTTTGAAACACTCTGTCTGTAGAAAATGCAACTGGACATTCGTAGCGCTAATTGGGTAATAGTGGAAAAAAGAATATGTTCAAATAGAAACTACACAGAAGCATTGTATGAAACTTCTTTCTGTTCTGTGCATTCAACTAACAGAGTTGAACCTTACTTTGATTGAGCCGTTCTGAAACACTCTTTCTGTAGAAATTGCAATTGGACATTCTGAGAGCTAAGAGGCCTACATAGGGAAAAAGAATGTCTACAAATAAAAACTACACAGAAGAATTGTGTGAAACTTCTTTCTGTTCTGTTTGTTCAACTAAAAGAGTTGAACCTTAGTTTTGATTGAGCCGTTCTGAAACACTCTTTCTGTAGAAAATGCAAGTGGAGATTCGGAGCGCTAAGACGGTAATAGTGGATAAAGGAATGTCTCCAAATATAAACTACACAGAATCATTCTGTGAAACTTCTTTCTGATCTGTGCATTCAGCTAACAGAGTTAAACCATACATTTGATTGAGCAGTTTTGAAACACTCTGTCTGTAGAAAATGCAACTGGACATTCGTAGCGCTAAGTGGGTAATAGTGGAAAAAAGAATATGTTCAAATAGAAACTACACAGAAGCATTGTATGAAACAACTTTCTGTTCTGTGCATTCAACTAACAGAGTTGAACCTTACTTTTGATTGAGCCTTTCTGAAACACTCTTTCTGTAGAAACTGCAATTGGACATTCTGAGCGCTAAGAGGCTTCTATTGGGAAAAATAATATCTTCAAATAAAAAGTACACAGAACCATTGTTTGAAACTTATTTCTGATATGTTCATTAAGCTAACAGAGTTAAACCATACTTTTGATTGCGCAGTTCTGAACACTCTTTCTGTAGAAAATTCAAGTGGACATTCGGAGCGCTAAGAGGGTAACAGTGGAAAAAGGAATATATTCAAATATAAACTACTCAGTAGCATTCTGTGAAAATTCTTTCTGTTCTGTGCATTCAACTAACAGAGTTGAACCTTACTTTTGATTGAGCCGTTCTGAAACACTCTTTCTGTAGAAACTGCAATTGGACATGCTAAGCGCTAAGAAGCCTACATTGGGGAAAAGAATATCTTCAAATAAAATCTACACAGATGCATTCTGTGATACTTATTTCTGATCTGTAAATTCAGTTAACAGAGATAAAACATATTTTTGATTGAGCAGTTATGAAACACACTTTTTGTAGAAAATGCAAGTGGAGATTCGGAGCGCTAAGAGGGTAATAGTGGAAAAAGGAATGTCTTCAAATATAAACTACACAGAATCATTCGTTGAAACTTCTTTCTGATCTGTGCATTCAGCTAACAGTGTTAAACCATACTTTTGATTGAGCAGATCTGAACACTCTTCCTGTAGAAAATGCAACTGGACATTTGGAGCGCTAAGAGCGTAGTAGTGGAAAAAGGAATATATTCAAACATAAACTACACAGAAGCATTCTGTGAAACTTCTTTCTGATCTGAGCATTCAGCTAACAGAGTTAAAGCATACTTTTGATTGAGCAGTTTTGAAACACTCTGTCTGTAGAAAATGCAACTGGACATTCGTAGCGCTAAGTGGGTAATAGTGGAAAAAAGAATATGTTCAAATATAAACTACACGGAAGCATTGTATGAAACTACTTTCTGTTCTGTGCATTCAACTAACAGAGTTGAACCTTACTTTTGATTGAGCCTTTCTGAAACACTCTTTCTGTAGAAACTGCAATTGGACATTCTGAGCGCTAAGAGGCCTATATTGGGAAAAATAATATCTTCAAATAAAAACTACACAGAAGCATTGTGTGAAACTTATTTCTGATATGTTCATTAAGCTAACAGAGTTAAACCATACTTTTGATTGCGCAGTTCTGAACACTCTTTCTGTAGAAAATTCAAGTGGACATTTGGAGCACTAAGAGGGTAATAGTGGAAAAAGGAATATATTCAAATATAAACTACACAGTAGCATTCAGTGAAAATTCTTTCTGTTCTGTGCATTCAACTAACAGAGTTGAACCTTACTTTTGATTGAGCCGTTCTGAAACACTCTTTCTGTAGGAACTGCAATTGGACATGCTAAGCGCTAAGAGGCCTACATTGGGGAAAAGAATATCTTCAAATAAAAACTACACAGATGCATTCTGTGAAACTTATTTCTGATCTGTAAATTCAGTTAACAGAGATAAAACATATTTTTGATTGAGCAGTTATGAAACACTCTTTTTGTAGAAAATGCAAGTGGAGATTCGGAGCGCTAAGAGGGTAATAGTGGAAAAAGGAATGTCTTCAAATATAAACTACACAGAATCATTCGGTGAAACTTCTTTCTGATCTGTGCATTCAGCTAACAGAGTTAAACCATACTTTTGATTGAGAAGATCTGAACACTCTTTCTGTAGAAAATGCAACTGGACATTTGGAGCGCTAAGAGCGTAGTAGTGGAAAAAGGAATATATTCAAATATAAACTACACAGAAGCATTCTGTGAAACTTCTTTCTGATCTGAGCATTCAGCTAACAGAGTTAAACCATACTTTTGATTGAGCAGTTTTGAAACACTCTGTCTGTAGAAAATGCAACTGGACATTCGTAGCGCTAATTGGGTAATAGTGGAAAAAAGAATATGTTCAAATAGAAACTACACAGAAGCATTGTATGAAACTTCTTTCTGTTCTGTGCATTCAACTAACAGAGTTGAACCTTACTTTTGATTGAGCCGTTCTGAAACACTCTTTCTGTAGAAACTGCAATTGGACATTCTGAGCGCTAAGAGGCCTACATTGGGAAAAAGAATGTCTACAAATAAAAACTACACAGAAGAATTGTGTGAAACTTCTTTCTGTTCTGTTTGTTCAACTAAAAGAGTTGAACCTTAGTTTTGATTGAGCCGTTCTGAAACACTCTTTCTGTAGAAAATGCAAGTGGAGATTCGGAGCGCTAAGACGGTAATAGTGGAAAAAGGAATGTCTCCAAATATAAACTACACAGAATCATTCGGTGAAACTTCTTTCTGATCTGTGCATTCAGCTAACGGAGTTAAACCATACTTTTGATTGAGCAGATCTGAACACTCTTTCTGTAGAAAATGCAACTGGACATTTGGAGCGCTGAGAGAGTAGTAGTGGAAAAAGGAATATATTCAAATATAAACTACACAGAAGCATTCTGTGAAATTTCTTTCTGATCTGAGCATTCAGATAACAGATTTAAACCATACTTTTGATTGAGCAGTTTTGAAACACTCTGTCTGTAGAAAATGCAACTGGACATTCGTAGCGCTAAGTGGGTAATAGTGGAAAAAAGAATATGTTCAAATAGAAACTACACAGAAGCATTGTATGAAACATCTTTCTGTTCTGTGCATTCAACTAACAGAGTTGAACCTTACTTTTGATTGAGCCTTTCTGAAACACTCTTTCTGTAGATACTGCAATTGGACATTCTGAGCGCTAAGAGGCTCCTATTGGGAAAAATAATATCTTCAAATAAAAACTACACAGAACCATTGTTTGAAACTTATTTCTGATATGTTCATTAAGCTAACAGAGTTAAACCATACTTTTGATTGCGCAGTTCTGAACACTCTTTCTGTAGAAAATGCAAGTGGACATTCGGAGCGCTAAGAGGGTAATAGTGGAAAAAGGAATATATTCAAATATAAACTACTCAGTAGCATTCTGTGAAAATTCTTTCTGTTCTGTGCATTCAACTAACAGAGTTGAACCTTACTTTTGATTGAGCCGTGCTGAAACACTCTTTCTGTAGAAACTGCAATTGGACATGCTAAGCGCTAAGAGGCCTACATTGGGGAAAAGAATATCTTCAAATAAAAACTACACAGATGCATTCTGTGAAACTTATTTCTGATCTGTAAATTCAGTTAACAGAGATAAAACATATTTTTGATTGAGCAGTTATGAAACACTCTTTTTGTAGAAAATGCAAGTGGAGATTCGGAGCGCTAAGAGGGTAATAGTGGAAAAAGGAATGTCTTCAAATATAAACTACACAGAATCATTCGGTGAAACTTCTTTCTGATCTGTGCATTCAGCTAACAGAGTTAAACCATACTTTTGATTGAGAAGATCTGAACACTCTTTCTGTAGAAAATGCAACTGGACATTTGGAGCGCTAAGAGCGTAGTAGTGGAAAAAGGAATATATTCAAATATAAACTACACAGAAGCATTCTGTGAAACTTCTTTCTGATCTGAGCATTCAGCTAACAGAGTTAAACCATACTTTTGATTGAGCAGTTTTGAAACACTCTGTCTGTAGAAAATGCAACTGGACATTCGTAGCGCTAATTGGGTAATAGTGGAAAAAAGAATATGTTCAAATAGAAACTACACAGAAGCATTGTATGAAACTTCTTTCTGTTCTGTGCATTCAACTAACAGAGTTGAACCTTACTTTTGATTGAGCCGTTCTGAAACACTCTTTCTGTAGAAACTGCAATTGGACATTCTGAGCGCTAAGAGGCCTACATTGGGAAAAAGAATGTCTACAAATAAAAACTACACAGAAGAATTGTGTGAAACTTCTTTCTGTTCTGTTTGTTCAACTAAAAGAGTTGAACCTTAGTTTTGATTGAGCCGTTCTGAAACACTCTTTCTGTAGAAAATGCAAGTGGAGATTCGGAGCGCTAAGACGGTAATAGTGGAAAAAGGAATGTCTCCAAATATAAACTACACAGAATCATTCGGTGAAACTTCTTTCTGATCTGTGCATTCAGCTAACGGAGTTAAACCATACTTTTGATTGAGCAGATCTGAACACTCTTTCTGTAGAAAATGCAACTGGACATTTGGAGCGCTAAGAGAGTAGTAGTGGAAAAAGGAATATATTCAAATATAAACTACACAGAAGCATTCTGTGAAATTTCTTTCTGATCTGAGCATTCAGCTAACAGATTTAAACCATACTTTTGATTGAGCAGTTTTGAAACACTCTGTCTGTAGAAAATGCAACTGGACATTCGTAGCGCTAAGTGGGTAATAGTGGAAAAAAGAATATGTTAAAATAGAAACTACACAGAAGCATTGTATGAAACATCTTTCTGTTCTGTGCATTCAACTAACAGAGTTGTACCTTACTTTTGATTGAGCCTTTCTGAAACACTCTTTCTGTAGATACTGCAATTGGACATTCTGAGCGCTAAGAGGCTCCTATTGGGAAAAATAATATCTTCAAATAAAAACTACACAGAACCATTGTTTGAAACTTATTTCTGATATGTTCATTAAGCTAACAGAGTTAAACCATACTTTTGATTGCGCAGTTCTGAACACTCTTTCTGTAGAAAATGCAAGTGGACATTCGGAGCGCTAAGAGGGTAATAGTGGAAAAAGGAATATATTCAAATATAAACTACTCAGTAGAATTCTGTGAAAATTCTTTCTGTTCTGTGCATTCAACTAACAGAGTTGAACCTTACTTTTGATTGAGCCGTGCTGAAACACTCTTTCTGTAGAAACTGCAATTGGACATGCTAAGCGCTAAGAGGCCAACATTGGGGAAAAGAATATCTTCAAATAAAAACTACACAGATGCATTCTGTGAAACTTATTTCTGATCTGTAAATTCAGTTAACAGAGATAAAACATATTTTTGATTGAGCAGTTATGAAACACTCTTTTTGTAGAAAATGCAAGTGGAGATTCGGAGCGCTAAGAGGGTAAGAGTGGAAAAAGGAATGTCTTCAAATATAAACTACACAGAATCATTCGGTGAAACTTCTTTCTGATCTGTGCATTCAGCTAACAGAGTTAAACCATACTTTTGATTGAGCAGATCTGAACACTCTTTCTGTAGAAAATGCAACTGGACATTTGGAGCGCTAAGAGCGTAGTAGTGGAAAAAGGAATATATTCAAACATAAACTACACAGAAGCATTCTGTGAAACTTCTTTCTGATCTGAGCATTCAGCTAACAGAGTTAAAGCATACTTTTGATTGAGCAGTTTTGAAACACTCTGTCTGTAGAAAATGCAACTGGACATTCGTAGCGCTAAGTGGGTAATAGTGGAAAAAAGAATATGTTCAAATATAAACTACACAGAAGCATTGTATGAAACTACTTTCTGTTCTGTGCATTCAACTAACAGAGTTGAACCTTACTTTTGATTGAGCCTTTCTGAAACACTCTTTCTGTAGAAACTGCAATTGGATATTCTGAGCGCTAGGAGGCCTATATTGGGAAGAATAATATCTTCAAATAAAAACTACACAGAAGCATTGTGTGAAACTTATTTCTGATATGTTCATTAAGCTAACAGAGTTAAACCATACTTTTGATTGCGCAGTTCTGAACACTCTTTCTGTAGAAAATCCAAGTGTACATTCGGAGCGCTAAGAGGGTAATTGTGGAAAAAGCAATATATTCAAATATAAACTACACAGTAGCATTCTGTGAAAATTCTTTCTGTTCTGTGCATTCAACTAACTGAGTTGAACCTTACTTTTGATTGAGCCGTTCTGAAACACTCTTTCTGTAGGAACTGCAATTGGACATGCTAAGCGCTAAGAGGCCTACATTGGGGAAAAGAATATCTTCAAATAAAAACTACACAGATGCATTCTGTGAAACTTATTTCTGATCTGTAAATTCAGTTAACAGAGATAAAATATATTTTTGATTGAGCAGTTATGAAACACTCTTTTTGTAGAAAATGCAAGTGGAGATTCGGAGCGCTAAGAGGGTAATAGTGGAAAAAGGAATGTCTTCAAATATAAACTACACAGAATCATTCGGTGAAACTTCTTTCTGATCTGTGCATTCAGCTAACAGAGTTATACCATACTTTTGATTGAGCAGATCTGAACACTCTTTCTGTAGAAAATGCAACTGGACATTTGGAGCGCTAAGAGCGTAGTAGTGGAAAAAGGAGTATATTCAAATATAAACTACACAGAAGCATTCTGTGAAACTTCTTTCTGATCTGAGCATTCAGCTAACAGAGTTAAACCATACTTTTGATTGAGCAGTTTTGAAACACTCTGTCTGTAGAAAATGCAACTGGACATTCGTAGCGCTAATAGGGTAATAGTGGAAAAAAGAATATGTTCAAATTCAAACTACACGGAAGCATTGTATGAAACTTCTTTCTGTTCTGTGCATTCAACTAACAGAGTTGAACCTTACTTTTGATTGAGCCGTTCTGAAACATTCTTTCTGTAGGAACTGCAATTGGACATTCTGAGCGCTAAGAGGCCTACATTGGGAAAAAGAATGTCTACAAATAAAAACTACACAGAAGAATTGTGTGAAACTTCTTTCTGTTCTGTTTGTTCAACTAAAAGAGTTGAACCTTAGTTTTGATTGAGCCGTTCTGAAACACTCTTTCTGTAGAAAATGCAAGTGGAGATTCGGAGCGCTAAGACGGTAATAGTGGAAAAAGGAATGTCTCCAAATATAAACTACACAGAATCATTCTGTGAAACTTCTTTCTGATCTGTGCATTCAGCTAACAGAGTTAAACCATACTTTTGATTGAGCAGATCTGAACACTCTTTCTGTAGAAAATGCAACTGGACATTTGGAGCGCTAAGAGAGTAGTAGTGGAAAAAGGAATATATTCAAATATAAACTACACAGAAGCATTCTGTGAAATTTCTTTCTGATCTGAGCATTCAGCTAACAGAGTTAAACCATACTTTTGATTGAGCAGTTTTGAAACACTCTGTCTGTAGAAAATGCAACTGGACATTCGTAGCGCTAAGTGGGTAATAGTGGAAAAAAGAATATGTTCAAATAGAAACTACACAGAAGCATTGTATGAAACATCTTTCTGTTCTGTGCATTCAACTAACAGAGTTGAACCTTACTTTTGATTGAGCCTTTCTGAAACACTCTTTCTGTAGAAACTGCAATTGGACATTCTGAGCGCTAAGAGGCTTCTATTGGGAAAAATAATATCTTCAAATAAAAACTACACAGAACCATTGTTTGAAACTTATTTCTGATATGTTCATTAAGCTAACAGAGTTAAACCATACTTTTGATTGCGCAGTTCTGAACACTCTTTCTGTAGAAAATGCAAGTGGACATTCGGAGCGCTAAGAGGGTAATATTGGAAAAAGGAATATATTCAAATATAAACTACTCAGTAGCATTCTGTGAAAATTCTTTCTGTTCTGTGCATTCAACTAACAGAGTTGAACCTTACTTTTGATTGAGCCGTTCTGAAACACTCTTTCTGTAGAAACTGCAATTGGACATGCTAAGCGCTAAGAGGCCTACATTGGGGAAAAGAATATCTTCAAATAAAATCTATACAGATGCATTCTGTGAAACTTATTTCTGATCTGTAAATTCAGTTAACAGAGATAAAACATATTTTTGATTGAGCAGTTATGAAACACTCTTTTTGTAGAAAATGCAAGTGGAGATTCGGAGCGCTAAGAGGGTAATAGTGGAAAAAGGAATGTCTTCAAATATAAACTACACAGAATCATTCGGTGAAACTTCTTTCTGATCTGTGCATTCAGCTAACAGAGTTAAACCATACTTTTGATTGAGAAGATCTGAACACTCTTTCTGTAGAAAATGCAACTGGACATTTGGAGCGCTAAGAGCGTAGTAGTGGAAAAAGGAATATATTCAAATATAAACTACACAGAAGCATTCTGTGAAACTTCTTTCTGATCTGATCATTCAGCTAACAGAGTTAAACCATACTTTTGATTGAGCAGTTTTGAAACACTCTGTCTGTAGAAAATGCAACTGGACATTCGTAGCGCTAATTGGGTAATAGTGGAAAAAAGAATATGTTCAAATAGAAACTACACAGAAGCATTGTATGAAACTTCTTTCTGTTCTGTGCATTCAACTAACAGAGTTGAACCTTACTTTTGATTGAGCCGTTCTGAAACACTCTTTCTGTAGAAACTGCAATTGGACATTCTGAGCGCTAAGAGGCCTACATTGGGAAAAAGAATGTCTACAAATAAAAACTACACAGAAGAATTGTGTGAAACTTCTTTCTGTTCTGTTTGTTCAACTAAAAGAGTTGAACCTTAGTTTTGATTGAGCCGTTCTGAAACACTCTTTCTGTAGAAAATGCAAGTGGAGATTCGGAGCGCTAAGACGGTAATAGTGGATAAAGGAATGTCTCCAAATATAAACTACACAGAATCATTCTGTGAAACTTCTTTCTGATCTGTGCATTCAGCTAACAGAGTTAAACCATACTTTTGATTGAGCAGATCTGAACACTCTTTCTGTAGAAAATGCAACTGGACATTTGGAGCGCTAAGAGAGTAGTAGTGGAAAAAGGAATATATTCAAATATAAACTACACAGAAGCATTCTGTGAAATTTCTTTCTGATCTGAGCATTCAGCTAACAGAGTTAAACCATACTTTTGATTGAGCAGTTTTGAAACACTCTGTCTGTAGAAAATGCAACTGGACATTCGTAGCGCTAAGTGGGTAATAGTGGAAAAAAGAATATGTTCAAATAGAAACTACACAGAAGCATTGTATGAAACATCTTTCTGTTCTGTGCATTCAACTAACAGAGTTGAACCTTACTTTTGATTGAGCCTTTCTGAAACACTCTTTCTGTAGAAACTGCAATTGGACATTCTGAGCGCTAAGAGGCTTCTATTGGGAAAAATAATATCTTCAAATAAAAAGTACACAAAACCATTGTTTGAAACTTATTTCTGATATGTTCATTAAGCTAACAGAATTAAACCATACTTTTGATTGCGCAGTTCTGAACACTCTTTCTGTAGAAAATGCAAGTGGACATTCGGAGCGCTAAGAGGGTAATAGTGGAAAAAGGAATATATTCAAATATAAACTACTCAGTAGCATTCTGTGAAAATTCTTTCTGTTCTGTGCATTCAACTAACAGAGTTGAACCTTACTTTTGATTGAGCCGTTCTGAAACACTCTTTCTGTAGAAACTGCAATTGGACATGCTAAGCGCTAAGAAGCCTACATTGGGGAAAAGAATATCTTCAAATAAAAACTACACAGATGCATTCTGTGAAACTTATTTCTGATCTGTAAATTCAGTTAACAGAGATAAAACATATTTTTGATTGAGCAGTTTTGAAACACTCTTTTTGTAGAAAATGCAAGTTGAGATTCGGAGCGCTAAGAGGGTAATAGTGGAAAAAGGAATGTCTTCAAATATAAACTACACAGAATCATTCGGTGAAACTTCTTTCTGATCTGTGCATTCAGCTAACAGAGTTAAACCATACTTTTGATTGAGCAGATCTGAACACTCTTTCTGTAGAAAATGCAACTGGACATTTGGAGCGCTAAGAGCGTAGTAGTGGAAAAAGGAATATATTCAAACATAAACTACACAGAAGCATTCTGTGAAACTTCTTTCTGATCTGAGCATTCAGCTAACAGAGTTAAAGCATACTTTTGATTGAGCAGTTTTGAAACACTCTGTAGAAAATGCAACTGGACATTCGTAGCGCTAAGTGGGTAATAGTGGAAAAAAGAATATGTTCAAATATAAACTACACAGACCCATTGTATGAAACTTCTTTCTGTTCTGTGCATTCAACTAACAGAGTTGAACCTTACATTTGATTGAGCCTTTCTGAAACACTCTTTCTGTAGAAACTGCAATTGGACATTCTGAGCGCTAAGAGGCCTATATTGGGAAAAATAATATCTTCAAATAAAAACTACACAGAAGCATTGTGTGAAACTTATTTCTGATATGTTCATTAAGCTAACAGAGTTAAACCATACTTTTGATTGCGCAGTTCTGAACACTCTTTCTGTAGAAAATGCAAGTGGACATTCGGAGCGCTAAGAGGGTAATAGTGGAAAAAGGAATATATTCAAATATAAACTACACAGTAGCATTCTGTGAAAATTCTTTCTGTTCTGTGCATTCAACTAACAGAGTTGAAACTTACTTTTGATTGAGCCGTTCTGAAACACTCTTTCTGTAGAAACTGCAATTGGACATGCTAAGCGCTAAGAGGCCTACATTGGGGAAAAGAATATCTTCAAATAAAAACTACACAGATGCATTCTGTGAAACTTATTTCTGATCTGTAAATTCAGTTAACAGAGATAAAACATATTTTTGATTGAGCAGTTATGAAACACTCTTTTTGTAGAAAATGCAAGTGGAGATTCGGAGCGCTAAGAGGGTAATAGTGGAAAAAGGAATGTCTTCAAATATAAACTACACAGAATCATTCGGTGAAACTTCTTTCTGATCTGTGCATTCAGCTAACAGAGTTAAACCATACATTTGATTGAGCAGATCTGAACACTCTTTCTGTAGAAAATGCAACTGGACATTTGGAGCGCTAAGAGCGTAGTAGTGGAAAAAGGAATATATTCAAATATAAACTACACAGAAGCATTCTGTGAAACTTCTTTCTGATCTGAGCATTCAGCTAACAGAGTTAAACCATACTTTTGATTAAGCAGTTTTGAAACACTCTGTCTGTAGAAAATGCAACTGGACATTCGTAGCGCTAAGTGGGTAATAGTGGAAAAAAGAATATGTTCAAATAGAAACTACACAGAAGCATTGTATGAAACTTCTTTCTGTTCTGTGCATTCAACTAACAGAGTTGAACCTTACTTTTTATTGAGCCGTTCTGAAACACTCTTTCTGTAGAAACTGCAATTGTACATTCTGAGCGCTAAGAGGCCTACATTGGGAAAAAGAATGTCTACAAATAAAAACTACACAGAAGAATTGTGTGAAACTTCTTTCTGTTCTGTTTGTTCAACTAAAAGAGTTGAACCTTAGTTTTGATTGAGCCTTTCTGAAACACTCTTTCTGTAGAAAATGCAAGTGGAGATTCGGAGCGCTAAGACGGTAATAGTGGAAAAAGGAATGTCTCCAAATATAAACTACACAGAATCATTCTGTGAAACTTCTTTCTGATCTGTGCATTCAGCTAACAGAGTTAAACCATACTTTTGATTGAGCAGATCTGAACACTCTTTCTGTAGAAAATGCAACTGGACATTTGGAGCGCTAAGAGAGTAGTAGTGGAAAAAGGAATATATTCAAATATAAACTACACAGAAGCATTCTGTGAAATTTCTTTCTGATCTGAGCATTCAGCTAACAGAGTTAAACCATACTTTTGATTGAGCAGTTTTGAAACACTCTGTCTGTAGAAAATGCAACTGGACATTCGTAGCGCTAAGTGGGTAATAGTGGAAAAAAGAATATATTCAAATATAAACTACACAGTAGCATTCTGTGAAAATTCTTTCTGTTCTGTGCATTCAACTAACAGAGTTGAACCTTACTTTTGATTGAGCCGTTCTGAAACACTCTTTCTGTAGAAACTGCAATTGGACATGCTAAGCGCTAAGAGGCATACATTGGGAAAAAGAATATCTTCAAATAAAAACTACACAGATGCATTCTGTGAAACTTATTTCTGTTCTGTAAATTCAGTTAACAGAGATAAAACATATTTTTGATTGAGCAGTTATGAAACACTCTTTTTGTAGAAAATGCAAGTGGAGATTCGGAGCGCTAAGAGGGTAATAGTGGAAAAAGGAATGTCTTCAAATATAAACTACACAGAATCATTCGGTGAAACTTCTTTCTGATCTGTGCATTCAGCTAACAGAGTTAAACCATACTTTTGATTGAGCAGATCTGAACACTCTTTCTGTAGAAAATGCAACTGGACATTTGGAGCGCTAAGAGCGTAGTAGGGGAAAAAGGAATATATTCAAATATAAACTACACAGAAGCATTCTGTGAAACTTCTTTCTGATCTGAGCATTCAGCTAACAGAGTTAAACCATACTTTTGATTGAGCAGTTTTGAAACACTCTGTCTGTAGAAAATGCAACTGGACATTCGTAGCGCTAAGTGGGTAATAGTGGAAAAAAGAATATGTTCAAATATAAACTACACAGAAGCATTGTATGAAACTTCTTTCTGTTCTGTGCATTCAACTAACAGAGTTGAACCTTACTTTTGATTGAGCCTTTCTGAAACACTCTTTCTGTAGAAACTGCAATTGGACATTCTGAGCGCTAAGAGGCCTATATTGGGAAAAATAATATCTTCAAATAAAAACTACACAGAAGCATTGTGTGAAACTTATTTCTCATATGTTCATTAAGCTAACAGAGTTAAACCATACTTTTGATTGCGCAGTTCTGAACACACTTTCTGTAGAAAATGCAAGTGGACATTCGGAGCGCTAAGAGGGTAATAGTGGAAAAAGGAATATATTCAAATATAAACTACACAGTAGCATTCTGTGAAAATTCTTTCTGTTCTGTGCATTCAAATAACAGAGTTGAACCTTACTTTTGATTGAGCCGTTCTGAAACACTCTTTCTGTAGAAACTGCAATTGGACATGCTAAGCGCTAAGAGGCCTACATTGGGAAAAAGAATATCTTCAAATAAAAACTACACAGATGCATTCTGTGAAACTTATTTCTGGTCTGTAAATTCAGTTAACAGAGATAAAACATATTTTCGATTGAGCAGTTTTGAAACACTCTTTTTGTAGAAAATGCAAGTGGACATTCGTAGCGCTAAGTGGGTAATAGTGGAAAAAAGAATATGTTGAAATATAAACTACACAGAAGCATTGTATGAAACTTCTTTCTGATCTGTGCATTCAGCTAACAGAGTTGAACCTTACTTTGGATTGAGCCTTTCTGAAACACTCTTTCTGTAGAAAATGCAACTGGACATTTGGAGCGCTAAGAGCGTAGTAGTGGAAAAAGGAATATATTCAAATATAAACTACACAGAAGCATTGTGTGAAACTTCTTTCTGATCTGAGCATTCAGCTAACAGAGTTAAACCATACTTTTGATTGCGCAGTTTTGAAACACTCTGTCTGTAGAAAATGCAACTGGACATTCGTAGCGCTAAGTGGGTAATAGTGGAAAAAATAATATGTTCAAATATAAACTACACAGAAGCATTGTATGAAACTTCTTTCTGTTCTGTGCATTCAACTAACAGAGTTGAACCTTACTTTTGATTGAGCCGTTCTGAAACACTCTTTCTGTAGAAACTGCAATTGGACATTCTGAGCGCTAAGAGGCCTATATTGGAAAAAAGAATGTCTACAAATAAAAACTACACAGAAGAATTGTGTGAAACTTCTTTCTGTTCTGTTTGTTCAACTAAAAGAGTTGAACCTTAGTTTTGATTGAGCCGTTCTGAAACACTCTTTCTGTAGAAAATGCAAGTGGAGATTCGGAGCGCTAAGAGGGTAATAGTGGAAAAAGGAATGTCTCCAAATATAAACTACACAGAATCATTCTGTGAAACTTCTTTCTGATCTGTGCATTCAGCTAACACAGTTAAACCATACTTTTGATTGAGCAGATCTGAACACTCTTTCTGTAGAAAATGCAACTGGACATTTGGAGCGCTAAGAGAGTAGTAGTGGAAAAAGGAATATATTTAAATATAAACTACACAGAATCATTCTGTGAAACTTCTTTCTGATCTGAGCATTCAGCTAACAGAGTTAAACCATACTTTTGATTGAGCAGTTTTGAAACACTCTGTCTGTAGAAAATGCAACTGGACATTCGTAGCGCTAAGTGGGTAATAGTGGAAAAAAGAATATGTTCAAATAGAAACTACACAGAAACATTGTATGAAACTTCTTTCTGTTCTGTGCATTCAACTAACAGAGTTGAACCTTACTTTTGATTGAGCCTTTCTGAAACACTCTTTCTGTAGAAACTGCAATTGGACATTCTGAGCGCTAAGAGGCTTCTATTGGGAAAAATAATATCTTCAAATAAAAACTACACAGAACCATTGTTTGAAACTTATTTCTGATATGTTCATTAAGCTAACAGAGTTAAACCATACTTTTGATTGCGCAGTTCTGAACACTCTTTCTGTAGAAAATGCAAGTGGACATTCGGAGCGCTAAGAGGGTAATAGTGGAAAAAGGAATATATTCAAATATAAACTACTCAGTAGCATTCTGTGAAAATTCTTTCTGTTCTGTGCATTCAACTAACAGAGTTGAACCTTACTTTTGATTGAGCCGTTCTGAAACACTCTTTCTGTAGAAACTGCAATTGGACATGCTAAGCGCTAAGAAGCCTACATTGGGGAAAAGAATATCTTCAAATAAAAACTACACAGATGCATTCTGTGAAACTTATTTCTGATCTGTAAATTCAGTTAACAGAGATAAAACATATTTTTGATTGAGCAGTTTTGAAACACTCTTTTTGTAGAAAATGCAAGTTGAGATTCGGAGCGCTAAGAGGGTAATAGTGGAAAAAGGAATGTCTTCAAATATAAACTACACAGAATCATTCGGTGAAACTTCTTTCTGATCTGTGCATTCAGCTAACAGAGTTAAACCATACTTTTGATTGAGCAGATCTGAACACTCTTTCTGTAGAAAATGCAACTGGACATTTGGAGCGCTAAGAGCGTAGTAGTGGAAAAAGGAATATATTCAAACATAAACTACACAGAAGCATTCTGTGAAACTTCTTTCTGATCTGAGCATTCAGCTAACAGAGTTAAAGCATACTTTTGATTGAGCAGTTTTGAAACACTCTGTAGAAAATGCAACTGGACATTCGTAGCGCTAAGTGGGTAATAGTGGAAAAAAGAATATGTTCAAATATAAACTACACAGAACCATTGTATGAAACTTCTTTCTGTTCTGTGCATTCAACTAACAGAGTTGAACCTTACATTTGATTGAGCCTTTCTGAAACACTCTTTCTGTAGAAACTGCAATTGGACATTCTGAGCGCTAAGAGGCCTATATTGGGAAAAATAATATCTTCAAATAAAAACTACACAGAAGCATTGTGTGAAACTTATTTCTGATATGTTCATTAAGCTAACAGAGTTAAACCATACTTTTGATTGCGCAGTTCTGAACACTCTTTCTGTAGAAAATGCAAGTGGACATTCGGAGCGCTAAGAGGGTAATAGTGGAAAAAGGAATATATTCAAATATAAACTACACAGTAGCATTCTGTGAAAATTCTTTCTGTTCTGTGCATTCAACTAACAGAGTTGAAACTTACTTTTGATTGAGCCGTTCTGAAACACTCTTTCTGTAGAAACTGCAATTGGACATGCTAAGCGCTAAGAGGCCTACATTGGGGAAAAGAATATCTTCAAATAAAAACTACACAGATGCATTCTGTGAAACTTATTTCTGATCTGTAAATTCAGTTAACAGAGATAAAACATATTTTTGATTGAGCAGTTATGAAACACTCTTTTTGTAGAAAATGCAAGTGGAGATTCGGAGCGCTAAGAGGGTAATAGTGGAAAAAGGAATGTCTTCAAATATAAACTACACAGAATCATTCGGTGAAACTTCTTTCTGATCTGTGCATTCAGCTAACAGAGTTAAACCATACTTTTGATTGAGCAGATCTGAACACTCTTTCTGTAGAAAATGCAACTGGACATTTGGAGCGCTAAGAGCGTAGTAGGGGAAAAAGGAATATATTCAAATATAAACTACACAGAAGCATTCTGTGAAACTTCTTTCTGATCTGAGCATTCAGCTAACAGAGTTAAACCATACTTTTGATTGAGCAGTTTTGAAACACTCTGTCTGTAGAAAATGCAACTGGACATTCGTAGCGCTAAGTGGGTAATAGTGGAAAAAAGAATATGTTCAAATATAAACTACACAGAAGCATTGTATGAAACTTCTTTCTGTTCTGTGCATTCAACTAACAGAGTTGAACCTTACTTTTGATTGAGCCTTTCTGAAACACTCTTTCTGTAGAAACTGCAATTGGACATTCTGAGCGCTAAGAGGCCTATATTGGGAAAAATAATATCTTCAAATAAAAACTACACAGAAGCATTGTGTGAAACTTATTTCTGATATGTTCATTAAGCTAACAGAGTTAAACCATACTTTTGATTGCGCAGTTCTGAACACACTTTCTGTAGAAAATGCAAGTGGACATTCGGAGCGCTAAGAGGGTAATAGTGGAAAAAGGAATATATTCAAATATAAACTACACAGTAGCATTCTGTGAAAATTCTTTCTGTTCTGTGCATTCAAATAACAGAGTTGAACCTTACTTTTGATTGAGCCGTTCTGAAACACTCTTTCTGTAGAAACTGCAATTGGACATGCTAAGCGCTAAGAGGCCTACATTGGGAAAAAGAATATCTTCAAATAAAAACTACACAGATGCATTCTGTGAAACTTATTTCTGGTCTGTAAATTCAGTTAACAGAGATAAAACATATTTTCGATTGAGCAGTTTTGAAACACTCTTTTTGTAGAAAATGCAAGTGGACATTCGTAGCGCTAAGTGGGTAATAGTGGAAAAAAGAATATGTTGAAATATAAACTACACAGAAGCATTGTATGAAACTTCTTTCTGATCTGTGCATTCAGCTGACAGAGTTGAACCTTACTTTGGATTGAGCCTTTCTGAAACACTCTTTCTGTAGAAAATGCAACTGGACATTTGGAGCGCTAAGAGCGTAGTAGTGGAAAAAGGAATATATTCAAATATAAACTACACAGAAGCATTGTGTGAAACTTCTTTCTGTTCTGAGCATTCAGCTAACAGAGTTAAACCATACTTTTGATTGCGCAGTTTTGAAACACTTTGTCTGTAGAAAATGCAACTGGACATTCGTAGCGCTAAGTGGGTAATAGTGGAAAAAATAATATGTTCAAATATAAACTACACAGAAGCATTGTATGAAACTTCTTTCTGTTCTGTGCATTCAACTAACAGAGTTGAACCTTACTTTTGATTGAGCCGTTCTGAAACACTCTTTCTGTAGAAACTGCAATTGGACATTCTGAGCGCTAAGAGGCCTATATTAAAAAAAAGAATGTCTACAAATAAAAACTACACAGAAGAATTGTGTGAAACTTCTTTCTGTTCTGTTTGTTCAACTAAAAGAGTTGAACCTTAGTTTTGATTGAGCCGTTCTGAAACACTCTTTCTGTAGAAAATGCAAGTGGAGATTCGGTGCGCTAAGAGGGTTATAGTGGAAAAAGGAATGTCTCCAAATATAAACTACACAGAATCATTCTGTGAAACTTCTTTCTGATCTGTGCATTCAGCTAACACAGTTAAACCATACTTTTGATTGAGCAGATCTGAACACTCTTTCTGTAGAAAATGCAACTGGACATTTGGAGCGCTAAGAGAGTAGTAGTGGAAAAAGGAATATATTTAAATATAAACTACACAGAAGCATTCTGTGAAACTTCTTTCTGATCTGAGCATTCAGCTAACAGAGTTAAACCATACTTTTGATTGAGCAGTTTTGAAACACTCTGTCTGTAGAAAATGCAACTGGACATTCGTAGCGCTAAGTGGGTAATAGTGGAAAAAAGAATATGTTCAAATATAAACTACACAGAAGCATTGTATGAAACTTCTTTCTGTTCTGTGCATTCAACTAACAGAGTTGAACCTTACTTTTGATTGAGCCGTTCTGAAACACTCTTTCTGTAGAAACTGCAATTGGACATTCTGAGCGCTAAGAGGCCTATATTGGGAAAAAGAATGTCTACAAATAAAAACTACACAGAAGAATTGTGTGAAACTTCTTTCTGTTCTGTTTGTTCAACTAAAAGAGTTGAACCTTAGTTTTGATTGAGCCGTTCTGAAACACTCTTTCTGTAGAAAATGCAAGTGGAGATTCGGAGCGCTAAGAGGGTAATAGTGGAAAAAGGAATGTTTCCAAATATAAACTACACAGAATCATTCTGTGAAACTTATTTCTGATCTGTGCATTCAGCTAACAGAGTTAAACCATACTTTTGATTGAGCAGATCTGAACACTCTTTCTGTAGAAAATGCAACTGGACATTTGGAGCGCTAAGAGAGTAGTAGTGGAAAAAGGAATATATTTAAATATAAACTACACAGAAGCATTCTGTGAAACTTCTTTCTGATCTGAGCATTCAGCTAACAGAGTTAAACCATACTTTTGATTGAGCAGTTTTGAAACACTCTGTCTGTAGAAAATGCAACTGGACATTCGTAGCGCTAAGTGGGTAATAGTGGAAAAAAGAATATGTTCAAATAGAAACTACACAGAAGCATTGTATGAAACTTCTTTCTGTTCTGTGCATTCAACTAACAGAGTTGTACCTTACTTTTGATTGAGCCTTTCTGAAACACTCTTTCTGTAGAAACTGCAATTGGACATTCTGAGCGCTAAGAGGCCTATATTGGGAAAAATAATATCTTCAAATAAAAACTACACAGAAGCATTATGTGAAACTTATATCTGATATGTTCATTAAGCTAACAAGGTTAAACCATACTTTTGATTGCGCAGTTCTGAACACTCTTTCTGTAGAAAATGCAAGTGGACATTCGGAGCGCTAAGAGGGTAATAGTGGAAAAAGGAATATATTCAAATATAAACTACACAGTAGCATTCTGTGAAAATACTTTCTGTTCTGTGCATTCAACTAACAGAGTTGAACCTTACTTTTGATTGAGCCGTTCTGAAACACTCTTTCTGTAGAAACTGCAATTGGACATGCTAAGCGCTAAGAGGCCTACATTAGGAAAAAGAATATCTTCAAATAAAAACTACACAGATGCATTCTGTGAAACTTATTTCTGATCTGTAAATTCAGTTAACAGAGATAAAACATATTTTTGATTGAGCAGTTATGAAACACTCTTTTTGTAGAAAATGCAAGTGGAGATTCGGAGTGCTAAGATGGTAATAGTGGAAAAAGTAATATATTTAAATATAAACTACACAGTAGCATTCTGTGAAAATTCGTTCTGTTCTGTGCATTCAACTAACAGAGTTGAACCTTACTTTTGATTGAGCCGTTCTGAAACACTCTTTCTGTAGAAACTGCAATTGGACATGCTAAGCGCTAAGAGGCCTACATTGGGAAAAAGAATATCTTGAAATAAAAACTACACAGATGCATTCTGTGAAACTTATTTCTGATCTGTAAATTCAGTTAACAGAGATAAAACATATTTTTGATTGAGCAGTTATGAAACACTCTTTTTGTAGAAAATGCAAGTGGAGATTCGGAGCGCTAAGAGGATAATAGTGGAAAAAGGAATGTCTTCAAATATAAACTACACAGAATCATTCGGTGAAACTTCTTTCTGATCTGAGCATTCAGCTAACAGAGTTAAACCATACTTTTGATTGAGCAGTTTTGAAACACTCTGTCTGTAGAAAATGCAACTGGACATTCG
Source organism: Symphalangus syndactylus (assembly GCF_028878055.3). Classification (NCBI taxonomy): domain Eukaryota; kingdom Metazoa; phylum Chordata; class Mammalia; order Primates; family Hylobatidae; genus Symphalangus; species Symphalangus syndactylus. Next base: position 103,901,286 of record NC_072439.2, read on the forward strand.
TAGCGCTAAGTGGGTTATAGTGGAAAAAATAATATGTTCAAATATAAACTACACAGAAGCATTGTATGAAACTTCTTTCTGTTCTGTGCATTCAACTAACAGAGTTGAACCTTACTTTTGATTGAGCCATTCTGAAACACTCTTTCTGTAGAAACTGCAATTGGACATTCTGAGCGCTAAGAGGCCTATATTGGGAAAAAGAATGTCTACAAATAAAAACTACACAGAAGAATTGTGTGAAACTTCTTTCTGTTCTGTTTGTTCAACTAAAAGAGTTGAACATTAGTTTTGATTGAGCCGTTCTGAAACACTCTTTCTGTAGAAAATGCAAGTGGAGATTCGGAGCGCTAAGAGGGTAATAGTGGAAAAAGGAATGTCTCCAAATATAAACTACACAGAATCATTCTGTGAAACTTCTTTCTGATCTGTGCATTCAGCTAACAGAGTTAAACCATACTTTTGATTGAGCAGATCTGAACACTCTTTCTGTAGAAAATGCAACTGGACATTCGTCGCGCTAAGTGGGTAATACTGGAAAAAAGAATATGTTCAAATATAAACTACACAGAAGCATTGTATGAAACTTCTTTCTGTTCTGTGCATTCAACTAACAGAGTTGAACCTTACATTTGATTGAGCCTTTCTGAAACACTCTTTCTGTAGAAACTGCAATTGGACATTCTGAGCGCTAAGAGGCCTCTATTGGGAAAAATAATATCTTCAAATAAAAACTACACAGAAGCATTGTGTGAAACTTATTTCTGATATGTTCATTAAGCTAACAGAGTTAAACCATACTATTGATTGCGCAGTTCTGAACACTCTTTCTGTAGAAAATGCAAGTGGACATTCGGAGCGCTAAGAGGGTAATAGTGGAAAAAGGAATATATTCAAATATAAACTACACAGTAGCATTCTGTGAAAATTCTTTCTGTTCTGTGCATTCAACTAACAGAGTTGAACCTTACTTTTGATTGAGCCGTTCTGAAACACTCTTTCTGTAGAAACTGCAATTGGACATTCTGAGCGCTAAGAGGCCTATATTGGGAAAAAGAATGTCTACAAATAAAAACTACACAGAAGAATTGTGTGAAACTTCTTTCTGTTCTGTTTGTTCAACTAAAAGAGTTGAACCTTAGTTTTGATTGAGCCGTTCTGAAACACTCTTTCTGTAGAAAATGCAAGTGGAGATTCGGAGCGCTAAGAGGGTAATAGTGGAAAAAGGAATGTTTCCAAATATAAACTACACAGAATCATTCTGTGAAACTTATTTCTGATCTGTGCATTCAGCTAACAGAGTTAAACCATACTTTTGATTGAGCAGATCTGAACACTCTTTCTGTAGAAAATGCAACTGGACATTTGGAGCGCTAAGAGAGTAGTAGTGGAAAAAGGAATATATTTAAATATAAACTACACAGAAGCATTCTGTGAAACTTCTTTCTGATCTGAGCATTCAGCTAACAGAGTTAAACCATACTTTTGATTGAGCAGTTTTGAAACACTCTGTCTGTAGAAAATGCAACTGGACATTCGTAGCGCTAAGTGGGTAATAGTGGAAAAAAGAATATGTTCAAATATAAACTACACAGAAGCATAGTATGAAACTTCTTTCTGTTCTGTGCATTCAACTAACAGAGTTGTACCTTACATTTGATTGAGCCGTTCTGAAACACTCTTTCTGTAGAAACTGCAATTGGACATTCTGAGCGCTAAGAGGCCTATATTGGGAAAAATAATATCTTCAAATAAAAACTACACAGAAGCATTATGTGAAACTTATATCTGATATGTTCATTAAGCTAACAGAGTTAAACCATACTTTTGATTGCGCAGTTCTGAACACTCTTTCTGTAGAAAATGCAAGTGGACATTCGGAGCGCTAAGAGGGTAATAGTGGAAAAAGGAATATATTCAAATATAAACTACACAGTAGCATTCTGTGAAAATACTTTCTGTTCTGTGCATTCAACTAACAGAGTTGAACCTTACTTTTGATTGAGCCGTTCTGAAACACTCTTTCTGTAGAAACTGCAATTGGACATGCTAAGCGCTAAGAGGCCTACATTAGGAAAAAGAATATCTTCAAATAAAAACTACACAGATGCATTCTGTGAAACTTATTTCTGATCTGTAAATTCAGTTAACAGAGATAAAACATATTTTTGATTGAGCAGTTATGAAACACTCTTTTTGTAGAAAATGCAAGTGGAGATTCGGAGTGCTAAGATGGTAATAGTGGAAAAAGGAATATATTTAAATATAAACTACACAGTAGCATTCTGTGAAAATTCGTTCTGTTCTGTGCATTCAACTAACAGTGTTGAACCTTACTTTTGATTGAGCCGTTCTGAAACACTCTTTCTGTAGAAACTGCAATTGGACATGCTAAGCGCTAAGAGGCCTACATTGGGAAAAAGAATATCTTGAAATAAAAACTACACAGATGCATTCTGTGAAACTTATTTCTGATCTGTAAATTCAGTTAACAGAGATAAAACATATTTTTGATTGAGCAGTTATGAAACACGCTTTTTGTAGAAAATGCAAGTGGAGATTCGGAGCGCTAAGAGGATAATAGTGGAAAAAGGAATGTCTTCAAATATAAACTACACAGAATCATTCGGTGAAACTTCTTTCTGATCTGAGCATTCAGCTAACAGAGTTAAACCATACTTTTGATTGAGCAGTTTTGAAACACTCTGTCTGTAGAAAATGCAACTGGACATTCGTAGCGCTAAGTGGGTTATAGTGGAAAAAATAATATGTTCAAATATAAACTACACAGAAGCATTGTATGAAACTTCTTTCTGTTCTGTGCATTCAACTAACAGAGTTGAACCTTACTTTTGATTGAGCCGTTCTGAAACACTCTTTCTGTAGAAACTGCAATTGGACATTCTGAGCGCTAAGAGGCCTATATTGGGAAAAAGAATGTCTACAAATAAAAACTACACAGAAGAATTGTGTGAAACTTCTTTCTGTTCTGTTTGTTCAACTAAAAGAGTTGAACATTAGTTTTGATTGAGCCGTTCTGAAACACTCTTTCTGTAGAAAATGCAAGTGGAGATTCGGAGCGCTAAGAGGGTAATAGTGGAAAAAGGAATGTCTCCAAATATAAACTACACAGAATCATTCTGTGAAACTTCTTTCTGATCTGTGCATTCAGCTAACAGAGTTAAACCATACTTTTGATTGAGCAGATCTGAACACTCTTTCTGTAGAAAATGCAACTGGACATTCGTCGCGCTAAGTGGGTAATAGTGGAAAAAAGAATATGTTCAAATATAAACTACACAGAAGCATTGTATGAAACTTCTTTCTCTTCTGTGCATTCAACTAACAGAGTTGAACCTTACTTTTGATTGAGCCTTTCTGAAACACTCTTTCTGTAGAAACTGCAATTGGACATTCTGAGCGCTAAGAGGCCTCTATTGGGAAAAATAATATCTTCAAATAAAAACTACACAGAAGCATTGTGTGAAACTTATTTCTGATATGTTCATTAAGCTAACAGAGTTAAACCATACTATTGATTGCGCAGTTCTGAACACTCTTTCTGTAGAAAATGCAAGTGGACATTCGGAGCGCTAAGAGGGTAATAGTGGAAAAAGGAATATATTCAAATATAAACTACACAGTAGCATTCTGTGAAAATTCTTTCTGTTCTGTGCATTCAACTAACAGAGTTGAACCTTACTTTTGATTGAGCCTTTCTGAAACACTCTTTCTGTAGAAACTGCAATTGGACATTCTGAGCGCTAAGAGGCATCAATTGGGAAAAATAATATCTTCAAATAAAAACTACACAGAAGCATTGTGTGAAACTTATTTCTGATATGTTCATTAAGCTAACAGAGTTAAACCATACTTTTGATTGCGCAGTTCTGAACACTCTTTCTGTAGAAAATGCAAGTGGACATTCGGAGCGCTAAGAGGGTAATAGTGGAAAAAGGAATATATTCAAATATAAACTACACAGTAGCATTCTGTGAAAATTCTTTCTGTTCTGTGCATTCAACTAACAGAGTTGAACCTTACTTTTGATTGAGCCGTTCTGAAACACTCTTTCTGTAGAAACTGCAATTGGACATGCTAAGCGCTAAGAGGCCTACATTGGGAAAAAGAATATCTTCACATAAAAACTACACAGATGCATTCTGTGAAACTTATTTCTGATCTGTAAATTCAGTTAACAGAGATAAAATATATTTTTGATTGAGCAGTTATGAAACACTCTTTTTGTAGAAAATGCAAGTGGAGATTCGGAGCGCTAAGGGGGTAATAGTGGAAAAAGGAATGTCTTCAAATATAAACTACACAGAATCATTCGGTGAAACTTCTTTCTGATCTGTGCATTCAGCTAACAGAGTTAAACCATACTTTTGATTGAGCAGATCTGAACACTCTTTCTGTAGAAAATGCAACTGGACATTTGGAGCGCTAAGAGCGTAGTAGTGGAAAAAGGAATATATTCAAATATAAACTACACAGAAGCATTCTGTGAAACTTCTTTCTGATCTGAGCATTCAGCTAACAGAGTTAAACCATATTTTTGATTGAGCAGTTTTGAAACACTCTGTCTGTAGAAAATGCAACTGGACATTCGTAGCGCTAAGTGGGTAATACTGGAAAAAAGAATATGTTCAAATATAAACTACACAGAATCATTGTATGAAACTTCTTTCTGTTCTGTGCATTCAACTAACGGAGTTGGACCTTACTTTTGATTGAGCCTTTCGGAAACACTCTTTCTGTAGAAACTGCAATTGGACATTCTGAGCGCTAAGAGGCCTATATTGGGAAAAATAATATCTTCAAATAAAAACTACACAGAAGCATTGTGTGAAACTTATTTCTGATATGTTCATTAAGCTAACAGAGTTAAACCATACTTTTGATTGCGCAGTTCTGAACACTCTTTCTGTAGAAAATGCAAGTGGACATTCGGAGCGCTAAGAGGGTAATAGTGGAAAAAGGAATATATTCAAATATAAACTACACAGTAGCATTCTGTGAAAATTCTTTCTGTTCTGTGCATTCAACTAACAGAGTTGAACCTTACTTTTGATTGAGCCGTTCTGAAACACTCTTTCTGTAGAAACTGCAATTGGACATGCTAAGCGCTAAGAGGCCTACATTGGGAAAAAGAATATCTTCAAATAAAAACTACACAGATGCATTCTGTGAAACTTATTTCTGATCTGTAAATTCAGTTAACAGAGATAAAACATATTTTTGATTGAGCAGTTATGAAACACTCTTTTTGTAGAAAATGCAAGTGGAGATTCGGAGCGCTAAGAGGGTAATAGTGGAAAAAGGAATGTCTAAAAATATAAACTACACAGAATCATTCGGTGAAACTTCTTTCTGATCTGTGCATTCAGCTAACAGAGTTAAACCATACTTTTGATTGAGCAGATCTGAACACTCTTTCTGTAGAAAATGCAACTGGACATTTGGAGCGCTAAGAGCGTAGTAGTGGAAAAAGGAATATATTCAAATATAAACTACACAGAAGCAGTCTGTGAAACTTCTTTCTGATCTGAGCATTCAGCTAACAGAGTTAAACCATACTTTTGATTGAGCAGTTTTGAAACACTCTGTCTGTAGAAAATGCAACTGGACATTCGTAGCGCTAAGTGGGTAATAGTGGAAAAAAGAATATGTTCGAACATAAACTACACAGAAGCATTGTATGAAACTTCTTTCTGTTCTGTGCATTCAACTAACAGAGTTGAACCTTACTTTTGATTGAGCCGTTCTGAAACACTCTTTCTGTAGAAACTGCAATTGGACATTCTGAGCGCTAAGAGGCCTATATTGGGAAAAAGAATGTCTACAAATAAAAACTACACAGAAGAATTGTGTGAAACTTCTTTCTGTTCTGTTTGTTCAACTAAAAGAGTTGAACCTTAGTTTTGATTGAGCCGTTCTGAAACACTATTTCTGTAGAAAATTCAAGTGGAGATTCGGAGCGCTAAGAGGGTAATAGTGGAAAAAGGAATGTCTCCAAATATAAACTACACAGAATCATTCTGTGAAACTTCTTTCTGATCTGTGCATTCAGCTAACAGAATTAAACCATACTTTTGATTGAGCAGATCTGAACACACTTTCTGTAGAAAATGCAACTGGACATTTGGAGCGCTAAGAGAGTAGTAGTGGAAAAAGGAATATATTCAAATATAAACTACACAGAAGCATTCTGTGAAACTTCTTTCTGATCTGAGCATTCAGCTAACAGAGTTAAACCATACTTTTGATTGAGCAGTTTTGAAACACTCTGTCTGTAGAAAATGCAACTGGACATTCGTAGCGCTAAGTGGGTAATAGTGGAAAAAAGAATATGTTCAAATATGAACTACACAGAAGCATTGTATGAAACTACTTTCTGTTCTGTGCATTCAACAAACAGAGTTGAACCTTACTTTTGATTGAGCCTTTCTGAAACACTCTTTCTGTAGAAACTGCAATTGGACATTCTGAGCGCTAAGAGGCCTATATGGGGAAAAATAATATCTTCAAATAAAAACTACACAGAAGCATTTTGTGAAACTTATTACTGATATGTTCATTAAGCTAACAGAGTTAAACCATACTTTTGATTGCGCAGTTCTGAACACTCTTTCTGTAGAAAATGCAAGTGGACATTCGGAGCGCTAAGAGGGTAATAGTGGAAAAAGGAATATATTCAAATATAAACTACACAGTAGCATTCTGTGAAAATTCTTTCTGTTCTGTGCATTCAACTAACAGAGTTGAACCTTACTTTTGATTGAGCCGTTCTGAAACACTCTTTCTGTAGAAACTGCAATTGGACATGCTAAGCGCTAAGAGGCCTACATTGGGAAAAATAATATCTTCAAATAAAAACTACACAGATGCATTCTGTGAAACTTATTTCTGATCTGTAAATTCAGTTAACAGAGATAAAACATATTTTTGATTGAGCAGTTATGAAACACTCTTTTTGTAGAAAATGCAAGTGGAGATTCGGAGCGCTAAGAGGGTAATAGTGGAAAAAGGAATGTCTTCAAATATAAACTACACAGAATCATTCGGTGAAACTTCTTTCTGATCTGTGCATTCAGCTAACAGAGTTAAACCATACTTTTGATTGAGCAGATCTGAACACTCTTTCTGTAGAAAATGCAACTGGACATTTGGAGCGCTAAGTGCGTAGTAGTGGAAAAAGGAATATATTCAAATATAAACTATACAGAAGCATTCTGTGAAACTTCTTTCTGATCTGAGCATTCAGCTAACAGAGTTAAACCATACTTTTGATTGAGCAGTTTTGAAACACTCTGTCTGTAGAAAATGCAACTGGACATTCGTATCGCTAAGTGGGTAATAGTGGAAAAACGAATATGTTCGAACATAAACTACACAGAAGCATTGTATGAAACTTCTTTCTGTTCTGTGCATTCAACTAACAGAGTTGAACCTTTCTTTTGATTGAGCCGTTCTGAAACACTCTTTCTGTAGAAACTGCAATTGGACATTCAGAGCGCTAAGAGTCCTATATTGGGAAAAAGAATGTCTACAAATAAAAACTACACAGAAGAATTGTGTGAAACTTCTTTCTGCTCTGTTTGTTCAACTAAAAGAGTTGAACCTTAGTTTTGATTGAGCCGTTCTGAAACACTCTTTCTGTAGAAAATGCAAGTGGAGATTCGTTGCGCTAAGAGTGTAATAGTGGAAAAAGGAATGTCTCCAAATATAAACTACACAGAATAATTCTGTGAAACTTCTTTCTGATCTGTACATTCAGCAAACAGAGTTAAACCATACTTTTGATTGAGCAGATCTGAACACTCTTTCTGTAGAAAATGCAACTGGACATTTGGAGGGCTAAGAGAGTTGCAGTGGAAAAAGGAATATATTCAAATATAAACTACACAGAAGCATTCTGTGAAACTTCTTTCTGATCTGAGCATTCAGCTAACAGGGTTAAACCATGCTTTTGATTGAGCAGTTTGAAACACTCTGTCTGTAGAAAATGCAACTGGACATTCGTAGCGCTAAGTGGGTAATAGTGGAAAAAAGAAGATGTTCAAATATAAACTACACAGAAGCATTGTATGAAACTTCTTTCTGTTCTGTGCATTCAACTAACAGAGTTGAACCTTACTTTTGATTGAGCCGTTCTGAAACACTCTTTCTGTAGAAACTGCAATTGGACATGCTAAGCGCTAAGAGGCCTACATTAGGAAAAAGAATATCTTCAAATAAAAACTACACAGATGCATTCTGTGAAACTTATTTCTGATCTGTAAATTCAGTTAACAGAGATAAAACATATTTTTGATTGAGCAGTTATGAAACACTCTTTTTGTAGAAAATGCAAGTGGAGATTCGGAGCGCTAAGAGGGTAATAGTGGAAAAAGGAATGTCTTCAAATATAAACTACACAGAATCATTCGGTGAAACTTCTTTCTGATCTGTGCATTCAGCTAACAGAGTTAAACCATACTTTTGATTGAGCAGATCTGAACACTCTTTCTGTAGAAAATGCAAATGGACATTTGGAGCGCTAAGAGCGTAGTAGTGGAAAAAGGAATATATTCAAATATAAACTACACAGAAGCATTCTGTGAAACTTCTTTCTGATCTGAGCATTCAGCTAACAGAGTTAAACCATAATTTTGATTGAGCAGTTTTGAAACACTCTGTCTGTAGAAAATGCAACTGGACATTCGTAGCGCTAAGTGGGTAATACTGGAAAAAAGAATATGTTCAAATATAAACTACACAGAATCATTGTATGAAACTTCTTTCTGTTCTGTGCATTCAACTAACGGAGTTGGACCTTACTTTTGATTGAGCCTTTCTGAAACACTCTTTCTGTAGAAACTGCAATTGGACATTCTGAGCGCTAAGAGGCCTATATTGGGAAAAATAATATCTTCAAATAAAAACTACACAGAAGCATTGTGTGAAACTTATTTCTGATATGTTCATTAAGCTAACAGAGTTAAACCATACTTTTGATTTGGCAGTTCTGAACACTCTTTCTGTAGAAAATGCAAGTGGACATTCGGAGCGCTAAGAGGGTAATAGTGGAAAAAGGAATATATTCAAATATAAACTACACAGTAGCATTCTGTGAAAATTCTTTCTGTTCTGTGCATTCAACTAACAGGGTTGAACCTTACTTTTGATTGAGCCATTCTGAAACACTCTTTCTGTAGAAACTGCAATTGGACATGCTAAGCGCTAAGAGGCCTACATTGGGAAAAAGAATATCTTCAAATAAAAAGTACACAGATGCATTCTGTGAAACTTATTTCTGATCTGTAAATTCAGTTAAGAGAGATAAAACATATTTTTGATTGAGCAGTTATGAAACACTCTTTTTGTAGAAAATGCAAGTGGAGATTCGGAGCGCTAAGAGGGTAATAGTGGAAAAAGGAATGTCTAAAAATATAAACTACACAGAATCATTCGGTGAAACTTCTTTCTGATCTGTGCATTCAGCTAACAGAGTTAAACCATACTTTTGATTGAGCAGATCTGAACACTCTTTCTGTAGAAAATGCAACTGGACATTTGGAGCGCTAAGAGCGTAGTAGTGGAAAAAGGAATATATTCAAATATAAACTACACAGAAGCAGTCTGTGAAACTTCTTTCTGATCTGAGCATTCAGCTAACAGAGTTAAACCATACTTTTGATTGAGCAGTTTTGAAACACTCTGTCTGTAGAAAATGCAACTGGACATTCGTAGCGCTAAGTGGGTAATAGTGGAAAAAAGAATATGTTCGAATATAAACTACACAGAAGCATTGTATGAAACTTCTTTCTGTTCTGTGCATTCAACTAACAGAGTTGAACCTTACTTTTGATTGAGCCGTTCTGAAACACTCTTTCTGTAGAAACTGCAATTGGACATTCTGAGCGCTAAGAGGCCTATATTGGGAAAAAGAATGTCTACAAATAAAAACTACACAGAAGAATTGTGTGAAACTTCTTTCTGTTCTGTTTGTTCAACTAAAAGAGTTGAACCTTAGTTTTGATTCAGCCGTTCTGAAACACTCTTTCTGTAGAAAATTCAAGTGGAGATTCGGAGCGCTAAGAGGGTAATAGTGGAAAAAGGAATGTCTCCAAATATAAACTACACAGAATCATTCTGTGAAACTTCTTTCTGATCTGTGCATTCAGCTAACAGAGTTAAACCATACTTTTGATTGAGCAGATCTGAACACACTTTCTGTAGAAAATGCAACTGGACATTTGGAGCGCTAAGAGAGTAGTAGTGGAAAAAGGAATATATTCAAATATAAACTACACAGAAGCATTCTGTGAAACTTCTTTCTGATCTGAGCATTCAGCTAACAGAGTTAAACCATACTTTTGATTGAGCAGTTTTGAAACACTCTGTCTGTAGAAAATGCAACTGGACATTCGTAGCGCTAAGTGGGTAATAGTGGAAAAAAGAATATGTTCAAATATGAACTACACAGAAGCATTGTATGAAACTTCTTTCTGTTCTGTGCATTCAACTAACAGAGTTGAACCTTACTTTTGATTGAGCCTTTCTGAAACACTCTTTCTGTAGAAACTGCAATTGGACATTCTGAGCGCTAAGAGGACTATAAATCATGCTGCTATAAAGACACATGCACACGTATGTTTATTGCGGCACTATTCACAATAGCAAAGAGTTGGAACCAACCCAAATGTCCAACAACGATAGACTGGATTAAGAAAATGTGGCACATATACACCATGGAATACTATGCAGCCATAAAAAATGATGAGTTCGTGTCTTTGTAGGGACATGGATGAAACTGGAAAACATCATTCTCAGTAAACTATCGCAAGGACAAAAAAACAAACACCGCATGTTCTCACTCTTAGGTGGGAATTGAACAATGAGAACTCATGGACACAGGAAGGGGAACATCACACTCCGGGGACTGTTGTGGGGTGGGGGGAGGGGGGAGAGACAGCATTAGGAGATACATCTAATGCTAAATGACGAGTTAATGGGTGCAGGAAATCAACATGGCATATGGATACATATGTAACAAAACTGCACATTGTGCACATGTACCCTAAAACCCTAAAGTATAATAAAAAAAAAAAAAAAAAAAAAAAAAAAAAAAAAAAAAAAAAAAAAAAAAAAAAAAGAGGCCTATATTGGGAAAAATAATATCTTCAAATAAAAACTACACAGAAGCATTGTGTGAAACTTATTACTGATATGTTCATTAAGCTAACAGAGTTAAACCATACTTTTGATTGCGCAGTTCTGAACACTCTTTCTGTAGAAAATTCAAGTGGACATTCGGAGCGCTAAGAGGGTAATAGTGGAAAAAAATATATTCAAATATAAACTACACAGTAGCATTCTGTGAAAATTCTTTCTGTTCTGTGCATTCAACTAACAGAGTTGAACCTTACTTTTGATTGAGCCGTTCTGAAACACTCTTTCTGTAGAAACTGCAATTGGACATGCTAAGCGCTAAGAGGCCTACATTGGGAAAAGAATAGCTTCAAATAAAAACTACACAGATGCATTCTGTGAAACTTATTTCTGATCTGTAAATTCAGTTAACAGAGTTAAAACATATTTTTGATTGAGCAGTTATGAAACACTCCTTTTGTAGAAAATGCAAGTGGAGATTCGGAGCGCTAAGAGGGTACTAGTGGAAAAAGGAATGTCTTCAAATATAAACTACACAGAATCATTCGGTGAAACTTCTTTCTGATCTGTGCATTCAGCTAACAGAGTTAAACCATACTTTTGATTGAGCAGATCTGAACACTCTTTCTGTAGAAAATGCAACTGCACATTTGGAGCGCTAAGAGCGTAGTAGTCGAAAAAGGAATATATTCAAATATAAACTACACAGAAGCATTCTGTGAAACTTCTTTCTGATCTGAGCATTCAGCTAACAGAGTTAAACCATACTTTTGATTGAGCAGTTTTGAAACACTCTGTCTGTAGAAAATGCAACTGGATATTCGTAGCGCTAAGTGGGTAATAGTAAAAAAAAGAATATGTTCAAATATAAACTACACAGAAGCATTGTATGAAACTTCTTTCTGTTCTGTGCATTCAACTAACAGAGTTGAACCTTACTTCTGATTGAGCCGTTCTGAAACACTCTTTCTGTAGAAACTGCAATTGGACATTCTGAGCGCTAAGAGGCCTATATTGGGAAAAAGAATGTCTACAAATAAAAACTACACAGAAGAATTGTGTGAAACTTCTTTCTGTTCTGTTTATTCAACTAAAAGAGTTGAACCTTAGTTTTGATTGAGCCGTTCTGAAACACTATTTCTGTAGAAAATGCAAGTGGAGATTCGGAGCGCTAAGAGGGTAATAGTGGAAATAGTAATGTCTCCAAATATAAACTACACAGAATCATTCTGTGAAACTTCTTTCTGATCTGTGCATTCAGCTAACAGAGTTAAACCATACTTTTGATTGAGCAGATCTGAACACTCTTTCTGTAGAAAATGCAACTGGACATTTGGAGCGCTAAGAGAGTAGTAGTGGAAAAAGGAATATATTCAAATATAAACTACACAGAAGCATTCTGTGAAACTTCTTTCTGATCTGAGCATTCAGCTAACAGAGTTAAACCATACTTTTGATTGAGCAGTTTTGAAACAATCTGTCTGTAGAAAATGCAACTGGACATTCGTAGCGCTAAGTGGGTAATAGTGGAAAAAAGAATATGTTCAAATATAAACTACACAGAAGCATTGTATGAAACTTCTTTCTGTTCTGTGCATTCAACTAACAGAGTTGAACCTTACTTTTGATTGAGCCTTTCTGAAACACTCTTTCTGTAGAAACTGCAATTGGACATTCTGAGCGCTAAGAGGCCTATATTGGGAAAAATAATATCTTCAAATAAAAACTACACAGAAGCATTGTGTGAAACTTATTACTGATATGTTCATTAAGCTAACAGAGTTAAACCATACTATTGATTGCGCAGTTCTGAACACTCTTTCTGTAGAAAATGCAAGTGGACATTCGGAGCGCTAAGAGGGTAATAGTGGAAAAAGGAATATATTCAAATATAAACTACACAGTAGCATTCTGTGAAAATTCTTTCTGTTCTGTGCATTCAACTAACAGAGTTGAACCTTACTTTTGATTGAGCCTTTCTGAAACACTCTTTCTGTAGAAACTGCAATTGGACATGCTAAGCGCTAAGAGGCCTAAATTGGGAAAAAGAATATCTTCAAATAAAAACTACACAGATGCATTCTGTGAAACTTATTTCTGATCTGTAAATTCAGTTAACAGAGTTAAAACATATTTTTGATTGAGCAGTTATGAAACACTCCTTTTGTAGAAAATGCAAGTGGAGATTCGGAGCGCTAAGAGGGTAATAGTGGAAAAAGGAATGTCTTCAAATATAAACTACACAGAATCATTCGGTGAAACTTCTTTCTGATCTGTGCATTCCGCTAACAGAGTTAAACCATACTTTTGATTGAGCAGATCTGAACACTCTTTCTGTAGAAAATGCAACTGGACATTTGGAGCGCTAAGAGCGTAGTAGTCGAAAAAGGAATATATTCAAATATAAACTACACAGAAGCATTCTGTGAAACTTCTTTCTGATCTGAGCATTCAGCTAACAGAGTTAAACCATACTTTTGATTGAGCAGTTTTGAAACACTCTCTCTGTAGAAAATGCAACTGGACATTCGTAGCGCTAAGTGGGTAATAGTAAAAAAAAGAATATGTTCAAATATAAACTACACAGAAGCATTGTATGAAACTTCTTTCTGTTCTGTGCATTCAACTAACAGAGTTGAACCTTACTTCTGATTGAGCCGTTCTGAAACACTCTTTCTGTCGAAATTGCAATTGGACATTCTGAGCGCTAAGAGGCATATATTGGGAAAAAGAATGTCTACAAATAAAAACTACACAGAAGAATTTTGTGAAACTTCTTTCTGTTCTGTTTATTCAACTAAAAGAGTTGAACCTTAGTTTTGATTGAGCCGTTCTGAAACACTATTTCTGTAGAAAATGCAAGTGGAGATTCGGAGCGCTAAGAGGGTAATAGTGCAAAAAGTAATGTCTCCAAATATAAACTACACAGAATCATTCTGTGAAACTTCTTTCTGATCTGTGCATTCAGCTAACAGAGTTAAACCATACTTTTGATTGAGCAGATCTGAACACTCTTTCTGTAGAAAATGCAACTGGACATTTGGAGCGCTAAGAGAGTAGTAGTGGAAAAAGGAATATATTCAAATATAAACTACACAGAAGCATTCTGTGAAACTTCTTTCTGATCTGAGCATTCAGCTAACAGAGTTAAACCATAATTTTGATTGAGCAGTTTTGAAACAATCTGTCTGTAGAAAATGCAACTCGACATTCGTAGCGCTAAGTGGGTAATAGGGAAAAAAGAATATGTTCAAATATAAACTACACAGAAGCATTGTATGAAACTTCTTTCTGTTCTGTGCATTCAACTAACAGAGTTGAACCTTACTTTTGATTGAGCCTTTCTGAAACACTCTTTCTGTAGAAACTGCAATTGGACATTCTGAGCGCTAAGAGGCCTATATTGGGAAAAATAATATCTTCAAATAAAAACTACACAGAAGCATTGTGTGAAACTTATTACTGATATGTTCATTAAGCTAACAGAGTTAAACCATACTATTGATTGCGCAGTTCTGAACACTCTTTCTGTAGAAAATGCAAGTGGACATTCGGAGCGCTAAGAGGGTAATAGTGGAAAAAGGAATATATTCAAATATAAACTACACAGTAGCATTCTGTGAAAATTCTTTCTGTTCTGTGCATTCAACTAACAGAGTTGAACCTTACTTTTGATTGAGCCGTTCTGAAACACTCTTTCTGTAGAAACTGCAATTGGACATTCTGAGCGCTAAGAGGCCTATATTGGGAAAAATAATATCTTCAAATAAAAACTACACAGAAGCATTTTGTGAAACTTATTACTGATATGTTCATTAAGCTAACAGAGTTAAACCATACTATTGATTGCGCAGTTCTGAACACTCTTTCTGTAGAAAATGCAAGTGGACATTCGGAGCGCTAAGAGGGTAATAGTGGAAAAAGGAATATATTCAAATATAAACTACACAGTAGCATTCTGTGAAAATTCTTTCTGTTCTGTGCATTCAACTAACATAGTTGAACCTTACTTTTGATTGAGCCTTTCTGAAACACTCTTTCTGTAGAAACTGCAATTGGACATGCTAAGCGCTAAGAGGCCTAAATTGTGAAAAAGAATATCTTCAAATAAAAACTACACAGATGCATTCTGTGAAACTTATTTCTGATCTGTAAATTCAGTTAACAGAGTTAAAACATATTTTTGATTGAGCAGTTATGAAACACTCCTTTTGTAGAAAATGCAAGTGGAGATTCGGAGCGCTAAGAGGGTAATAGTGGAAAAAGGAATGTCTTCAAATATAAACTACACAGAATCATTCGGTGAAACTTCTTTCTGATCTGTGCATTCCGCTAACAGAGTTAAACCATACTTTTGATTGAGCAGATCTGAACACTCTTTCTGTAGAAAATGCAACTGGACATTTGGAGCGCTAAGAGCGTAGTAGTGGAAAAAGGAATATATTCAAATATAAACTACACAGAAGCATTCTGTGAAACTTCTTTCTGATCTGAGCATTCAGCTAACAGAGTTAAACCATACTTTTGATTGAGCAGTTTTGAAACACTCTGTCTGTAGAAAATGCACCTGGACATTCGTAGCGCTAAGTGGGTAATAGTAAAAAAAAGAATATGTTCAAATATAAACTACACAGAAACATTGTATGAAACTACTTTCTGTTCTGTGCATTCAACTAACAGAGTTGAACCTTACTTCTGATTGAGCCGTTCTGAAACACTCTTTCTGTAGAAACTGCAATTGGACATTCTGAGCGCTAAGAGGCCTATATTGGGAAAAAGAATGTCTACAAATAAAAACTACACAGAAGAATTGTGTGAAACTTCTTTCTGTTCTGTTTGTTCAACTAAAAGAGTTGAACCTTAGTTTTGATTGAGCCGTTCTGAAACACTCTTTCTGTAGAAAATGCAAGTGGAGATTCGGAGCGCTAAGAGGGTAATAGTGGAAAAAGGAATGTCTCCAAATATAAACTACACAGAATCATTCTGTGAAACTTGTTTCTGATCTGTGCATTCAGCTAACAGAGTTAAACCATACTTTTGATTGAGCAGATCTGAACACTCTTTCTGTAGAAAATGCAACTGGACCTTTTGAGCGCTAAGAGAGTAGTAGTGGAAAAAGGAATATATTCAAATATAAACTACACAGAAGCATTCTGTGAAACTTCTTCCTGATCTGAGCATTCAGCTAACAGAGTTAAACCATACTTTTGATTGAGCAGTTTTGAAACACTCTGTCTGTAGAAAATGCAACTGGACATTCGTAGCGCTAAGTGGGTAATAGTGGAAAAAAGAATATGTTCAAATATAAACTACACAGAAGCATTGTATGAAACTTCTTTCTGTTCTGTGCATTCAACTAACAGAGTTGAACCTTACTTTTGATTGAGCCTTTCTGAAACACTCTTTCTGTAGAAACTGCAATTGGACATTCTGAGCGCTAAGAGGCCTATATTGGGAAAAATAATATCTTCAAATAAAAACTACACAGAAGCATTGTGTGAAACTTATTACTGATATGTTCATTAAGCTAACAGAGTTAAACCATACTATTGATTGCGCAGTTCTGAACACTCTTTCTGTAGAAAATGCAAGTGGACATTCGGAGCGCTAAGAGGGAAATAGTGGAAAAAGGAATATATTCAAATATAAACTACACAGTAGCATTCTGTGAAAATTCTTTCTGTTCTGTGCATTCAACTAACAGAGTTGAACCTTACTTTTGATTGAGCCGTTCTGAAACACTCTTTCTGTAGAAACTGCAATTGGACATGCTAAGCGCTAAGAGGCCTACATTGGGAAAAAGAATATCTTCAAATAAAAACTACACAGATGCATTCTGTGAAACTTATTTCTGATCTGTAAATTCAGTTAACAGAGTTAAAACATATTTTTGATTGAGCAGTTATGAAACACTCCTTTTGTAGAAAATGCAAGTGGAGATTCGGAGCGCTAAGAGGGTAATAGTGGAAAAAGGAATGTCTTCAAATATAAACTACACAGAATCATTCGGTGAAACTTCTTTCTGATCTGTGCATTCAGCTAACAGAGTTAAACCATACTTTTGATTGAGCAGATCTGAACACTCTTTCTGTAGAAAATGCCACTGGACATTTGGAGCGCTAAGAGCGTAGTAGTGGAAAAAGGAATATATTCAAATATAAACTACACAGAAGCATTCTGTGAAACTTCTTTCTGATCTGAGCATTCAGCTAACAGAGTTAAACCATACTTTTGATTGAGCAGTTTTGAAACACTCTGTCTGTAGAAAATGCAACTGGACATTCGTAGCGCTAAGTGGGTAATAGTGGAAAAAAGAATATGTTCAAATATAAACTACACAGAAGCATTGTATGAAAATTCTTTCTGTTCTGTGCATTCAACTAACAGAGTTGAACCTTACTTTTGATTGAGCCGTTCTGAAACACTCTTTCTGTAGAAACTGCAATTGGACATTCTGAGCGCTAAGAGGCCTATATTGGGAAAAAGAATGTCTACAAATAAAAACTACACAGAAGAATTGTGTGAAACTTCTTTCTGTTCTGTTTGTTCAACTAAAAGAGTTGAACCTTAGTTTTGATTGAGCCGTTCTGAAACTCTCTTTCTGTAGAAAATGCAAGTGGAGATTCGGAGCGCTAAGAGGGTAATAGTGGAAAAATGAATGTCTCCAAATATAAACTACACAGAATCATTCTGTGAAACTTCTTTCTGATCTGTGCATTCAGCTAACAGAGTTAAACCATACTTTTGATTGAGCAGATCTGAACACTCTTTCTGTAGAAAATGCAACTGGACATTTGGAGCGCTAAGAGAGTAGTAGTGGAAAAAGGAATATATTCAAATATAAACTACACAGAAGCATTCTGTGAAACTTCTTTCTGATCTGAGCATTCAGCTAACAGAGTTAAACTATACTTTTGATTGAGCAGTTTTGAAACACTCTGTCTGTAGAAAATGCAACTGGACATTCGTAGCGCTAAGTGGGTAATAGTGGAAAAAAGAATATGTTCAAATATAAACTACACAGAAGCATTGTATGAAACTTCTTTCTGTTCTGTGCATTCAACTAACAGAGTTGAACCTTACTTTTGATTGAGCCTTTCTGAAACACTCTTTCTGCAGAAACTGCAATTGGACATTCTGAGTGCTAAGAGGCCTATATTGGGAAAAATAATATCTTCAAATAAAAACTACACAGAAGCATTGTGTGAAACTTATTACTGATATGTTCATTAAGCTAACAGAGTTAAACCATACTTTTGATTGCGCAGTTCTGAACACTCTTTCTGTAGAAAATGCAAGTGGACATTCGGAGCGCTAAGAGGGTAATAGTGGAAAAAGGAATATATTCAAATACAAACTACACAGTAGCATTCTGTGAAAATACTTTCTGTTCTGTGCATTCAACTAGCAGAGTTGAACCTTACTTTTCATTGAGCCGTTCTGAAACACTCTTTCTGTAGAAACTGCAATTGGACATGCTAAGCGCTAAGAGGCCTATATTGTGAAAAATAATATCTTCAAATAAAAACTACACAGATGCATTCTGTGAAACTTATTTCTGATCTGTAAATTCAGTTAACAGAGATAAAACATATTTTTGATTGAGCAGTTATGAAACACTCTTTTTGTAGAAAATGCAAGTGGAGATTCGGAGCGCTAAGAGGGTAATAGTGGAAAAAGTATTGTCTTCAAATATAAACTACACAGAATCATTCGGTGAAACATCTTTCTGATCTGTGCATTCAGCTAACAGAGTTAAACCATACTTTTGATTGAGCAGATCTGAACACTCTTTCTGTAGAAAATGCAACTGGACATTTGGAGCGCTAAGAGCGTAGTAGTGGAAAAAGGAATATATTCAA
Source organism: Symphalangus syndactylus (assembly GCF_028878055.3). Classification (NCBI taxonomy): domain Eukaryota; kingdom Metazoa; phylum Chordata; class Mammalia; order Primates; family Hylobatidae; genus Symphalangus; species Symphalangus syndactylus. The sequence goes on from NC_072439.2 coordinate 103,920,302, forward strand.
ACATAAACTACACAGAAGCATTCTGTGAAACTTCTTTCTGATCTGAGCATTCAGCTAACAGAGTTAAACTATACTTTTGATTGAGCAGTTTTGAAACACTCTGTCTGTAGAAAATGCAACTGGACATTCGTAGCGCTAAGTGGGTAATAGTGGAAAAAAGAATATGTTCAAATATAAACTACACAGAAGCATTGTATGAAACTTCTTTCTGTTCTGTGCATTCAACTAACAGAGTTGAACCTTACTTTTGATTGAGCCGTTCTGAAACACTCTTTCTGTAGAAACTGCAATTGGACATTCTGAGCGCTAAGAGGCCTATATTGGGAAAAAGCATGTCTACAAATAAAAACTACACAGAAGAATTGTGTGAAACTTCTTTCTGTTCTGTTTGTTCAACTAAAAGAGTTGAACCTTAGTTTTGATTGAGCCGTTCTGAAACACTCTTTCTGTAGAAAATGCAAGTGGATATTCGGAGCGCTAAGAGGGTAATAGTGGAAAAAGGAATGTCTCCAAATATAAACTACACAGAATCATTCTGTGAAACTTCTTTCTGATCTGTGCATTCAGATAACAGAGTTAAACCATACTTTTGATTGAGCAGATCTGAACACTCTTTCTGTAGAAAATGCAACTGGACATTTGGAGCGCTAAGAGAGTAGTAGTGGAAAAAGGAATATATTCAAATATAAACTACACAGAAGCATTCTGTGAAACTTCTTTCTGATCTGGGCATTCAGCTAACAGAGTTAAACCATACTTTTGATTGAGCAGTTTTGAAACAATCTGTCTGTAGGAAATGCAACTGGACATTCGTAGCGCTAAGTGGGTAATAGTGGAAAAAAGAATATGTTCAAATATAAACTACACAGAAGCATTGTATGAAACTTCTTTCTGTTCTGTGCATTCAACTAACAGAGTTGAACCTTACTTTTGATTGAGCCTTTCTGAAACACTCTTTCTGTAGAAACTGCAATTGGACATTCTGAGCGCTAAGAGGCCTCTATTGGGAAAAATAACATCTTCAAATAAAAACTACACAGAAGCATTGTGTGAAAATTATTACTGATATGTTCATTAAGCTAACAGAGTTAAACCATACTTTTGATTGCGCAGTTCTGAACACTCTTTCTGTAGAAAATGCAAGTGGACATTCGGAGCGCTAAGAGGGTAATAGTGGAAAAAGGAATATATTCAAATATAAACTACACAGTAGCATTCTGTGAAACTTCTTTCTGATCTGAGCATTCAGCTAACAGAGTTAAACTATACTTTTGATTGAGCAGTTTTGAAACACTCTGTCTGTAGAAAATGCAACTGGATATTCGTAGCGCTAAGTGGGTAATAGTGGAAAAAAGAATATGTTCAAATATAAACTACACAGAAGCATTGTATGAAACTTCTTTCTGTTCTGTGCATTCAACTAACAGAGTTGAACCTTACTTTTGATTGAGCCTTTCTGAAACACTCTTTCTGTAGAAACTGCAATTGGACATTCTGAGTGCTAAGAGGCCTATATTGGGAAAAATAATATATTCAAATAAAAACTACACAGAAGCATTGTGTGAAACTTATTACTGATATGTTCATTAAGCTAACAGTGTTAAACCATACTTTTGATTGCGCAGTTCTGAACACTCTTTCTGTAGAAAATGCAAATGGACATTCGGAGCGCTAAGAGGGTAATAGTGGAAAAAGGAATATATTCAAATATAAACTACACAGTAGCATTCTGTGAAAATTCTTTCTGTTCTGTGCATTCAACTAACAGAGTTGAACCTTACTTTTGATGGAGCCGTTCTGAAACACTCTTTCTGTAGAAACTGCAATTGGACATGCTAAGCGCTAAGAGGCCTATATTGGGAAAAAGAATATCTTCAAATAAAAACTACACAGATGCATTCTGTGAAACTTATTTCTGATCGGTAAATTCAGTTAACAGAGATTAAACATATTTTTGATTGAGCAGTTATGAAACACTCTTTTGTAGAAAATGCAAGTGGAGATTCGGAGCGCTAAGAGGGTACTAGTGGAAAAAGGAATGTCTTCAAATATAAACTACACAGAATCATTCGGTGAAACTTCTTTCTGATCTGTGCATGCAGCTAACAGAGTTAAACCATACTTTTGATTGAGCAGATCTGAACACTCTTTCTGTAGAAAATGCAACTGGACATTTGGAGCGCTAAGAGCGTAGTAGTGGAAAAAGGAATATATTCAAATATAAACTACACAGAAGCATTCTGTGAAACTTCTTTCTGATCTGAGCATTCAGCTAACAGAGTTAAACCATACTTTTGATTGAGCAGTTTTGAAACACTCTGTCTGTAGAAAATGCACCTGGACATTCGTAGCGCTAAGTGGGTAATAGTAAAAAAAAAGAATATGTTCAAATATAAACTACACAGAAACATTGTATGAAACTACTTTCTGTTCTGTGCATTCAACTAACAGAGTTGAACCTTACTTCTGATTGAGCCGTTCTGAAACACTCTTTCTGTAGAAACTGCAATTGGACATTCTGAGCGCTAAGAGGCCTATATTGGGAAAAAGAATGTCTACAAATAAAAACTACACAGAAGAATTGTGTGAAACTTCTTTCTGTTCTGTTTGTTCAACTAAAAGAGTTGAACCTTAGTTTTGATTGAGCCGTTCTGAAACACTCTTTCTGTAGAAAATGCAAGTGGAGATTCGGAGCGCTAAGAGGGTAATAGTGGAAAAAGGAATGTCTCCAAATATAAACTACACAGAATCATTCTGTGAAACTTGTTTCTGATCTGTGCATTCAGCTAACAGAGTTAAACCATACTTTTGATTGAGCAGATCTGAACACTCTTTCTGTAGAAAATGCAACTGGACCTTTTGAGCGCTAAGAGAGTAGTAGTGGAAAAAGGAATATATTCAAATATAAACTACACAGAAGCATTCTGTGAAACTTCTTCCTGATCTGAGCATTCAGCTAACAGAGTTAAACCATACTTTTGATTGAGCAGTTTTGAAACACTCTGTCTGTAGAAAATGCAACTGGACATTCGTAGCGCTAAGTGGGTAATAGTGGAAAAAAGAATATGTTCAAATATAAACTACACAGAAGCATTGTATGAAACTTCTTTCTGTTCTGTGCATTCAACTAACAGAGTTGAACCTTACTTTTGATTGAGCCTTTCTGAAACACTCTTTCTGTAGAAACTGCAATTGGACATTCTGAGCGCTAAGAGGCCTATATTGGGAAAAATAATATCTTCAAATAAAAACTACACAGAAGCATTGTGTGAAACTTATTACTGATATGTTCATTAAGCTAACAGAGTTAAACCATACTATTGATTGCGCAGTTCTGAACACTCTTTCTGTAGAAAATGCAAGTGGACATTCGGAGCGCTAAGAGGGAAATAGTGGAAAAAGGAATATATTCAAATATAAACTACACAGTAGCATTCTGTGAAAATTCTTTCTGTTCTGTGCATTCAACTAACAGAGTTGAACCTTACTTTTGATTGAGCCGTTCTGAAACACTCTTTCTGTAGAAACTGCAATTGGACATGCTAAGCGCTAAGAGGCCTACATTGGGAAAAAGAATATCTTCAAATAAAAACTACACAGATGCATTCTGTGAAACTTATTTCTGATCTGTAAATTCAGTTAACAGAGTTAAAACATATTTTTGATTGAGCAGTTATGAAACACTCCTTTTGTAGAAAATGCAAGTGGAGATTCGGAGCGCTAAGAGGGTAATAGTGGAAAAAGGAATGTCTTCAAATATAAACTACACAGAATCATTAGGTGAAACTTCTTTCTGATCTGTGCATTCAGCTAACAGAGTTAAACCATACTTTTGATTGAGCAGATCTGAACACTCTTTCTGTAGAAAATGCCACTGGACATTTGGAGCGCTAAGAGCGTAGTAGTGGAAAAAGGAATATATTCAAATATAAACTACACAGAAGCATTCTGTGAAACTTCTTTCTGATCTGAGCATTCAGCTAACAGAGTTAAACCATACTTTTGATTGAGCAGTTTTGAAACACTCTGTCTGTAGAAAATGCAACTGGACATTCGTAGCGCTAAGTGGGTAATAGTGGAAAAAAGAATATGTTCAAATATAAACTACACAGAAGCATTGTATGAAAATTCTTTCTGTTCTGTGCATTCAACTAACAGAGTTGAACCTTACTTTTGATTGAGCCGTTCTGAAACACTCTTTCTGTAGAAACTGCAATTGGACATTCTGAGCGCTAAGAGGCCTATATTGGGAAAAAGAATGTCTACAAATAAAAACTACACAGAAGAATTGTGTGAAACTTCTTTCTGTTCTGTTTGTTCAACTAAAAGAGTTGAACCTTAGTTTTGATTGAGCCGTTCTGAAACTCTCTTTCTGTAGAAAATGCAAGTGGAGATTCGGAGCGCTAAGAGGGTAATAGTGGAAAAATGAATGTCTCCAAATATAAACTACACAGAATCATTCTGTGAAACTTCTTTCTGATCTGTGCATTCAGCTAACAGAGTTAAACCATACTTTTGATTGAGCAGATCTGAACACTCTTTCTGTAGAAAATGCAACTGGACATTTGGAGCGCTAAGAGAGTAGTAGTGGAAAAAGGAATATATTCAAATATAAACTACACAGAAGCATTCTGTGAAACTTCTTTCTGATCTGAGCATTCAGCTAACAGAGTTAAACTATACTTTTGATTGAGCAGTTTTGAAACACTCTGTCTGTAGAAAATGCAACTGGACATTCGTAGCGCTAAGTGGGTAATAGTGGAAAAAAGAATATGTTCAAATATAAACTACACAGAAGCATTGTATGAAACTTCTTTCTGTTCTGTGCATTCAACTAACAGAGTTGAACCTTACTTTTGATTGAGCCTTTCTGAAACACTCTTTCTGCAGAAACTGCAATTGGACATTCTGAGTGCTAAGAGGCCTATATTGGGATAAATAATATCTTCAAATAAAAACTACACAGAAGCATTGTGTGAAACTTATTACTGATATGTTCATTAAGCTAACAGAGTTAAACCATACTTTTGATTGCGCAGTTCTGAACACTCTTTCTGTAGAAAATGCAAGTGGACATTCGGAGCGCTAAGAGGGTAATAGTGGAAAAAGGAATATATTCAAATACAAACTACACAGTAGCATTCTGTGAAAATACTTTCTGTTCTGTGCATTCAACTAGCAGAGTTGAACCTTACTTTTCATTGAGCCGTTCTGAAACACTCTTTCTGTAGAAACTGCAATTGGACATGCTAAGCGCTAAGAGCCCTATATTGTGAAAAATAATATCTTCAAATAAAAACTACACAGATGCATTCTGTGAAACTTATTTCTGATCTGTAAATTCAGTTAACAGAGATAAAACATATTTTTGATTGAGCAGTTATGAAACACTCTTTTTGTAGAAAATGCAAGTGGAGATTCGGAGCGCTAAGAGGGTAATAGTGGAAAAAGTATTGTCTTCAAATATAAACTACACAGAATCATTCGGTGAAACATCTTTCTGATCTGTGCATTCAGCTAACAGAGTTAAACCATACTTTTGATTGAGCAGATCTGAACACTCTTTCTGTAGAAAATGCAACTGGACATTTGGAGCGCTAAGAGCGTAGTAGTGGAAAAAGGAATATATTCAAACATAAACTACACAGAAGCATTCTGTGAAACTTCTTTCTGATCTGAGCATTCAGCTAACAGAGTTAAACTATACTTTTGATTGAGCAGTTTTGAAACACTCTGTCTGTAGAAAATGCAACTGGACATTCGTAGCGCTAAGTGGGTAATAGTGGAAAAAAGAATATGTTCAAATATAAACTACACAGAAGCATTGTATGAAACTTCTTTCTGTTCTGTGCATTCAACTAACAGAGTTGAACCTTACTTTTGATTGAGCCGTTCTGAAACACTCTTTCTGTAGAAACTGCAATTGGACATTCTGAGCGCTAAGAGGCCTATATTGGGAAAAAGCATGTCTACAAATAAAAACTACACAGAAGAATTGTGTGAAACTTCTTTCTGTTCTGTTTGTTCAACTAAAAGAGTTGAACCTTAGTTTTGATTGAGCCGTTCTGAAACACTCTTTCTGTAGAAAATGCAAGTGGATATTCGGAGCGCTAAGAGGGTAATAGTGGAAAAAGGAATGTCTCCAAATATAAACTACACAGAATCATTCTGTGAAACTTCTTTCTGATCTGTGCATTCAGATAACAGAGTTAAACCATACTTTTGATTGAGCAGATCTGAACACTCTTTCTGTAGAAAATGCAACTGGACATTTGGAGCGCTAAGAGAGTAGTAGTGGAAAAAGGAATATATTCAAATATAAACTACACAGAAGCATTCTGTGAAACTTCTTTCTGATCTGGGCATTCAGCTAACAGAGTTAAACCATACTTTTGATTGAGCAGTTTTGAAACAATCTGTCTGTAGGAAATGCAACTGGACATTCGTAGCGCTAAGTGGGTAATAGTGGAAAAAAGAATATGTTCAAATATAAACTACACAGAAGCATTGTATGAAACTTCTTTCTGTTCTGTGCATTCAACTAACAGAGTTGAACCTTACTTTTGATTGAGCCTTTCTGAAACACTCTTTCTGTAGAAACTGCAATTGGACATTCTGAGCGCTAAGAGGCCTCTATTGGGAAAAATAACATCTTCAAATAAAAACTACACAGAAGCATTGTGTGAAACTTATTACTGATATGTTCATTAAGCTAACAGAGTTAAACCATACTTTTGATTGCGCAGTTCTGAACACTCTTTCTGTAGAAAATGCAAGTGGACATTCGGAGCGCTAAGAGGGTAATAGTGGAAAAAGGAATATATTCAAATATAAACTACACAGTAGCATTCTGTGAAACTTCTTTCTGATCTGAGCATTCAGCTAACAGAGTTAAACTATACTTTTGATTGAGCAGTTTTGAAACACTCTGTCTGTAGAAAATGCAACTGGATATTCGTAGCGCTAAGTGGGTAATAGTGGAAAAAAGAATATGTTCAAATATAAACTACACAGAAGCATTGTATGAAACTTCTTTCTGTTCTGTGCATTCAACTAACAGAGTTGAACCTTACTTTTGATTGAGCCTTTCTGAAACACTCTTTCTGTAGAAACTGCAATTGGACATTCTGAGTGCTAAGAGGCCTATATTGGGAAAAATAATATATTCAAATAAAAACTACACAGAAGCATTGTGTGAAACTTATTACTGATATGTTCATTAAGCTAACAGTGTTAAACCATACTTTTGATTGCGCAGTTCTGAACACTCTTTCTGTAGAAAATGCAAATGGACATTCGGAGCGCTAAGAGGGTAATAGTGGAAAAAGGAATATATTCAAATATAAACTACACAGTAGCATTCTGTGAAAATTCTTTCTGTTCTGTGCATTCAACTAACAGAGTTGAACCTTACTTTTGATGGAGCCGTTCTGAAACACTCTTTCTGTAGAAACTGCAATTGGACATGCTAAGCGCTAAGAGGCCTATATTGGGAAAAAGAATATCTTCAAATAAAAACTACACAGATGCATTCTGTGAAACTTATTTCTGATCGGTAAATTCAGTTAACAGAGATTAAACATATTTTTGATTGAGCAGTTATGAAACACTCTTTTGTAGAAAATGCAAGTGGAGATTCGGAGCGCTAAGAGGGTACTAGTGGAAAAAGGAATGTCTTCAAATATAAACTACACAGAATCATTCGGTGAAACTTCTTTCTGATCTGTGCATGCAGCTAACAGAGTTAAACCATACTTTTGATTGAGCAGATCTGAACACTCTTTCTGTAGAAAATGAAACTGGACATTTTGAGCGCTAAGAGCGTAGTAGTGGAAAAAGGAATATATTCAAATATAAACTACACAGAAGCATTCTGTGAAACTTCTTTCTGATCTGAGCATTCAGCTAACAGAGTTAAACCATACTTTTGATTGAGCAGTTTTGAAACACTCTGTCTGTAGAAAATGCAACTGGACATTCGTAGCACTAAGTGGGTAATAGTGGAAAAAAGAATATGTTCAAATATAAACTACACAGAAGCATTGTATGAAACTTCTTTCTGTTCTGTGCATTCAACTAACAGAGTTGAACCTTACTTTTGATTGAGCCGTTCTGAAACACTCTTTCTGTAGAAACTGCAATTGGACATTCTGAGCGCTAAGAGGCCTATATTGGGAAAAAGAATGTCTACAAATAAAAACTACACAGAAGAATTGTGTGAAACATATTTCTGTTCTGTTTGTTCAACTAAAAGAGTTGAACCTTAGTTTTGATTGAGCCGTTCTGAAACACTCTTTCTGTAGAAAATGCAAGTGGAGATTCGGAGCGCTAAGAGGGTATTAGTGGAAAAAGGAATGTCTCCAAATATAAACTACACAGAATCATTCTGTGAAACTTCTTTCTGCTCTGTGCATTCAGCTAACAGAGTTAAACCATACTTTTGATTGAGCAGATCTGAACACTCTTTCTGTAGAAAATGCAACTGGACATTTGGAGCGCTAAGAGAGTAGTAGTGGAAAAAGGAATATATTCAAATATAAACTACACAGAAGCATTCTGTGAAACTTATTTCTGATCTGAGCATTCAGCTAACAGAGTTAAACCATACTTTTGATTGAGCAGTTTTGAAACACTCTGTCTGTAGAAAATGCAACTGGACATTCGTAGCACTAAGTGGGTAATAGTGGAAAAAAGAATATGTTCAAATATAAACTACACAGAAGCATTGTATGAAACTTCTTTCTGTTCTGTGCATTCAACTAACAGAGTTGAACCTTACTTTTGATTGAGCCGTTCTGAAACACTCTTTCTGTAGAAACTGCAATTGGACATTCTGAGCACTAAGAGGCCTATATTGGGAAAAAGAATGTCTACAAATAAAAACTACACAGAAGAATTGTGTGAAACTTCTTTCTGTTCTGTTTCTTCAACTAAAAGAGTTGAACCTTAGTTTTGATTGAGCCGTTCTGAAACACTCTTTCTGTAGAAAATGCAAGTGGAGATTCGGAGCGCTAAGAGGGTATTAGTGGAAAAAGGAATGTCTCCAAATATAAACTACACAGAATCATTCTGTGAAACTTTTTCTGATCTGTGCATTCAGCTAACAGAGTTAAACCATACTTTTGATTGAGCAGATCTGAACACTCTTTCTGTAGAAAATGCAACTGGACATTTGGAGCGCTAAGAGAGTACTAGTGGAAAAAGGAATATATTCAAATATAAACTACACAGAAGCATTCTGTGAAACTTCTTTCTGATCTGAGCATTCAGCTAACAGAGTTAAACTATACTTTTGATTGAGCAGTTTTGAAACACTCTGTCTGTAGAAAATGCAACTGGACATTCGTAGCACTAAGTGGGTAATAGTGGAAAAAAGAATATGTTCAATTATAAACTACACAGAAGCATTGTATGAAACTTCTTTCTGTTCTGTGCATTCAACTAACAGAGTTGAACCTTACTTTTGATTGAGCCTTTCTGAAACACTCTTTCTGTAGAAACTGCAATTGGACATTCTGAGCGCTAAGAGGCCTATATTGGGAAAAATAATATATTCAAATAAAAACTACAGAGAAGCATTGTGTGAAACTTATTACTGATATGTTCATTAAGCTAACAGAGTTAAACCATACTTTTGATTGCGCAGTTCTGAACACTCTTTCTGTAGAAAATGCAAATGGACATTCGGAGCGCTAAGAGGGTAATAGTGGAAAAAGGAATATATTCAAATATAAACTACACAGTAGCATTCTGTGAAAATTCTTTCTGTTCTGTGCATTCAACTAACAGAGTTGAACCTTACTTTTGATTGAGCCGTTCTGAAACACTCTTTCTGTAGAAACTGCAATTGGACATGCTAAGCGCTAAGAGGCCTACATTGGGAAAAAGAATATCTTCAAATAAAAACTACACAGATGCATTCTGTGAAACTTATTTCTGATCTGTAAATTCAGTTAACAGAGATAAAACATATTTTTGATTGAGCAGTTATGAAACACTCTTTTTGTAGAAAATGCAAGTGGAGATTCGGAGCGCTAAGAGGGTAATAGTGGAAAAAGGAATGTCTTCAAATATAAACTACACAGAATCATTCGGTGAAACTTCTTTCTGATCTGTGCATGCAGCTAACAGAGTTAAACCATACTTTTGATTGAGCAGATCTGAACACTCTTTCTGTAGAAAATGCAACTGCACATTTGGAGCGCTAAGAGCGTAGTAGTCGAAAAAGGAATAAATTCAAATATAAACTACACAGAAGCATTCTGTGAAACTTCTTTCTGATCTGAGCATTCAGCTAACAGAGTTAAACCATACTTTTGATTGAGCAGTTTTGAAACACTCTGTCTGTAGAAAATGCAACTGGATATTCGTAGCGCTAAGTGGGTAATAGTAAAAAAAAGAATATGTTCAAATATAAACTACACAGAAGCATTGTATGAAACTTCTTTCTGTTCTGTGCATTCAACTAACAGAGTTGAACCTTACTTCTGATTGAGCCGTTCTGAAACACTCTTTCTGTAGAAACTGCAATTGGACATTCTGAGCGCTAAGAGGCCTATATTGGGAAAAAGAATGTCTACAAATAAAAACTACACAGAAGAATTGTGTGAAACTTCTTTCTGTTCTGTTTATTCAACTAAAAGAGTTGAACCTTAGTTTTGATTGAGCCGTTCTGAAACACTATTTCTGTAGAAAATGCAAGTGGAGATTCGGAGCGCTAAGAGGGTAATAGTGGAAATAGTAATGTCTCCAAATATAAACTACACAGAATCATTCTGTGAAACTTCTTTCTGATCTGTGCATTCAGCTAACAGAGTTAAACCATACTTTTGATTGAGCAGATCTGAACACTCTTTCTGTAGAAAATGCAACTGGACATTTGGAGCGCTAAGAGAGTAGTAGTGGAAAAAGGAATATATTCAAATATAAACTACACAGAAGCATTCTGTGAAACTTCTTTCTGATCTGAGCATTCAGCTAACAGAGTTAAACCATACTTTTGATTGAGCAGTTTTGAAACAATCTGTCTGTAGAAAATGCAACTGGACATTCGTAGCGCTAAGTGGGTAATAGTGGAAAAAAGAATATGTTCAAATATAAACTACACAGAAGCATTGTATGAAACTTCTTTCTGTTCTGTGCATTCAACTAACAGAGTTGAACCTTACTTTTGATTGAGCCTTTCTGAAACACTCTTTCTGTAGAAACTGCAATTGGACATTCTGAGCGCTAAGAGGCCTATATTGGGAAAAATAATATCTTCAAATAAAAACTACACAGAAGCATTGTGTGAAACTTATTACTGATATGTTCATTAAGCTAACAGAGTTAAACCATACTATTGATTGCGCAGTTCTGAACACTCTTTCTGTAGAAAATGCAAGTGGACATTCGGAGCGCTAAGAGGGTAATAGTGGAAAAAGGAATATATTCAAATATAAACTACACAGTAGCATTCTGTGAAAATTCTTTCTGTTCTGTACATTCAACTAACAGAGTTGAACCTTACTTTTGATTGAGCCTTTCTGAAACACTCTTTCTGTAGAAACTGCAATTGGACATGCTAAGCGCTAAGAGGCCTAAATTGGGAAAAAGAATATCTTCAAATAAAAACTACACAGATGCATTCTGTGAAACTTATTTCTGATCTGTAAATTCAGTTAACAGAGTTAAAACATATTTTTGATTGAGCAGTTATGAAACACTCCTTTTGTAGAAAATGCAAGTGGAGATTCGGAGCGCTAAGAGGGTAATAGTGGAAAAAGGAATGTCTTCAAATATAAACTACACAGAATCATTCGGTGAAACTTCTTTCTGATCTGTGCATTCCGCTAACAGAGTTAAACCATACTTTTGATTGAGCAGATCTGAACACTCTTTCTGTAGAAAATGCAACTGGACATTTGGAGCGCTAAGAGCGTAGTAGTCGAAAAAGGAATATATTCAAATATAAACTACACAGAAGCATTCTGTGAAACTTCTTTCTGATCTGAGCATTCAGCTAACAGAGTTAAACCATACTTTTGATTGAGCAGTTTTGAAACACTCTCTCTGTAGAAAATGCAACTGGACATTCGTAGCGCTAAGTGGGTAATAGTAAAAAAAAGAATATGTTCAAATATAAACTACACAGAAGCATTGTATGAAACTTCTTTCTGTTCTGTGCATTCAACTAACAGAGTTGAACCTTACTTCTGATTGAGCCGTTCTGAAACACTCTTTCTGTCGAAACTGCAATTGGACATTCTGAGCGCTAAGAGGCATATATTGGGAAAAAGAATGTCTACAAATAAAAACTACACAGAAGAATTTTGTGAAACTTCTTTCTGTTCTGTTTATTCAACTAAAAGAGTTGAACCTTAGTTTTGATTGAGCCGTTCTGAAACACTATTTCTGTAGAAAATGCAAGTGGAGATTCGGAGCGCTAAGAGGGTAATAGTGCAAAAAGTAATGTCTCCAAATATAAACTACACAGAATCATTCTGTGAAACTTCTTTCTGATCTGTGCATTCAGCTAACAGAGTTAAACCATACTTTTGATTGAGCAGATCTGAACACTCTTTCTGTAGAAAATGCAACTGGACATTTGGAGCGCTAAGAGAGTAGTAGTGGAAAAAGGAATATATTCAAATATAAACTACACAGAAGCATTCTGTGAAACTTCTTTCTGATCTGAGCATTCAGCTAACAGAGTTAAACCATAATTTTGATTGAGCAGTTTTGAAACAATCTGTCTGTAGAAAATGCAACTCGACATTCGTAGCGCTAAGTGGGTAATAGGGAAAAAAGAATATGTTCAAATATAAACTACACAGAAGCATTGTATGAAACTTCTTTCTGTTCTGTGCATTCAACTAACAGAGTTGAACCTTACTTTTGATTGAGCCTTTCTGAAACACTCTTTCTGTAGAAACTGCAATTGGACATTCTGAGCGCTAAGAGGCCTATATTGGGAAAAATAATATCTTCAAATAAAAACTACACAGAAGCATTGTGTGAAACTTATTACTGATATGTTCATTAAGCTAACAGAGTTAAACCATACTATTGATTGCGCAGTTCTGAACACTCTTTCTGTAGAAAATGCAAGTGGACATTCGGAGCGCTAAGAGGGTAATAGTGGAAAAAGGAATATATTCAAATATAAACTACACAGTAGCATTCTGTGAAAATTCTTTCTGTTCTGTGCATTCAACTAACAGAGTTGAACCTTACTTTTGATTGAGCCGTTCTGAAACACTCTTTCTGTAGAAACTGCAATTGGACATTCTGAGCGCTAAGAGGCCTATATTGGGAAAAATAATATCTTCAAATAAAAACTACACAGAAGCATTTTGTGAAACTTATTACTGATATGTTCATTAAGCTAACAGAGTTAAACCATACTATTGATTGCGCAGTTCTGAACACTCTTTCTGTAGAAAATGCAAGTGGACATTCGGAGCGCTAAGAGGGTAATAGTGGAAAAAGGAATATATTCAAATATAAACTACACAGTAGCATTCTGTGAAAATTCTTTCTGTTCTGTGCATTCAACTAACAGAGTTGAACCTTACTTTTGATTGAGCCTTTCTGAAACACTCTTTCTGTAGAAACTGCAATTGGACATGCTAAGCGCTAAGAGGCCTAAATTGGGAAAAAGAATATCTTCAAATAAAAACTACACAGATGCATTCTGTGAAACTTATTTCTGATCTGTAAATTCAGTTAACAGAGTTAAAACATATTTTTGATTGAGCAGTTATGAAACACTCCTTTTGTAGAAAATGCAAGTGGAGATTCGGAGCGCTAAGAGGGTAATAGTGGAAAAAGGAATGTCTTCAAATATAAACTACACAGAATCATTCGGTGAAACTTCTTTCTGATCTGTGCATTCCGCTAACAGAGTTAAACCATACTTTTGATTGAGCAGATCTGAACACTCTTTCTGTAGAAAATGCAACTGGACATTTGGAGCGCTAAGAGCGTAGTAGTGGAAAAAGGAATATATTCAAATATAAACTACACAGAAGCATTCTGTGAAACTTCTTTCTGATCTGAGCATTCAGCTAACAGAGTTAAACCATACTTTTGATTGAGCAGTTTTGAAACACTCTGTCTGTAGAAAATGCACCTGGACATTCGTAGCGCTAAGTGGGTAATAGTAAAAAAAAGAATATGTTCAAATATAAACTACACAGAAACATTGTATGAAACTACTTTCTGTTCTGTGCATTCAACTAACAGAGTTGAACCTTACTTCTGATTGAGCCGTTCTGAAACACTCTTTCTGTAGAAACTGCAATTGGACATTCTGAGCGCTAAGAGGCCTATATTGGGAAAAAGAATGTCTACAAATAAAAACTACACAGAAGAATTGTGTGAAACTTCTTTCTGTTCTGTTTTTTCAACTAAAAGAGTTGAACCTTAGTTTTGATTGAGCCGTTCTGAAACACTCTTTCTGTAGAAAATGCAAGTGGAGATTCGGAGCGCTAAGAGGGTAATAGTGGAAAAAGGAATGTCTCCAAATATAAACTACACAGAATCATTCTGTGAAACTTGTTTCTGATCTGTGCATTCAGCTAACAGAGTTAAACCATACTTTTGATTGAGCAGATCTGAACACTCTTTCTGTAGAAAATGCAACTGGACCTTTTGAGCGCTAAGAGAGTAGTAGTGGAAAAAGGAATATATTCAAATATAAACTACACAGAAGCATTCTGTGAAACTTCTTCCTGATCTGAGCATTCAGCTAACAGAGTTAAACCATACTTTTGATTGAGCAGTTTTGAAACACTCTGTCTGTAGAAAATGCAACTGGACATTCGTAGCGCTAAGTGGGTAATAGTGGAAAAAAGAATATGTTCAAATATAAACTACACAGAAGCATTGTATGAAACTTCTTTCTGTTCTGTGCATTCAACTAACAGAGTTGAACCTTACTTTTGATTGAGCCTTTCTGAAACACTCTTTCTGTAGAAACTGCAATTGGACATTCTGAGCGCTAAGAGGCCTATATTGGGAAAAATAATATCTTCAAATAAAAACTACACAGAAGCATTGTGTGAAACTTATTACTGATATGTTCATTAAGCTAACAGAGTTAAACCATACTATTGATTGCGCAGTTCTGAACACTCTTTCTGTAGAAAATGCAAGTGGACATTCGGAGCGCTAAGAGGGAAATAGTGGAAAAAGGAATATATTCAAATATAAACTACACAGTAGCATTCTGTGAAAATTCTTTCTGTTCTGTGCATTCAACTAACAGAGTTGAACCTTACTTTTGATTGAGCCGTTCTGAAACACTCTTTCTGTAGAAACTGCAATTGGACATGCTAAGCGCTAAGAGGCCTACATTGGGAAAAAGAATATCTTCAAATAAAAACTACACAGATGCATTCTGTGAAACTTATTTCTGATCTGTAAATTCAGTTAACAGAGTTAAAACATATTTTTGATTGAGCAGTTATGAAACACTCCTTTTGTAGAAAATGCAAGTGGAGATTCGGAGCGCTAAGAGGGTAATAGTGGAAAAAGGAATGTCTTCAAATATAAACTACACAGAATCATTCGGTGAAACTTCTTTCTGATCTGTGCATTCAGCTAACAGAGTTAAACCATACTTTTGATTGAGCAGATCTGAACACTCTTTCTGTAGAAAATGCCACTGGACATTTGGAGCGCTAAGAGCGTAGTAGTGGAAAAAGGAATATATTCAAATATAAACTACACAGAAGCATTCTGTGAAACTTCTTTCTGATCTGAGCATTCAGCTAACAGAGTTAAACCATACTTTTGATTGAGCAGTTTTGAAACACTCTGTCTGTAGAAAATGCAACTGGACATTCGTAGCGCTAAGTGGGTAATAGTGGAAAAAAGAATATGTTCAAATATAAACTACACAGAAGCATTGTATGAAAATTCTTTCTGTTCTGTGCATTCAACTAACAGAGTTGAACCTTACTTTTGATTGAGCCGTTCTGAAACACTCTTTCTGTAGAAACTGCAATTGGACATTCTGAGCGCTAAGAGGCCTATATTGGGAAAAAGAATGTCTACAAATAAAAACTACACAGAAGAATTGTGTGAAACTTCTTTCTGTTCTGTTTGTTCAACTAAAAGAGTTGAACCTTAGTTTTGATTGAGCCGTTCTGAAACTCTCTTTCTGTAGAAAATGCAAGTGGAGATTCGGAGCGCTAAGAGGGTAATAGTGGAAAAATGAATGTCTCCACATATAAACTACACAGAATCATTCTGTGAAACTTCTTTCTGATCTGTGCATTCAGCTAACAGAGTTAAACCATACTTTTGATTGAGCAGATCTGAACACTCTTTCTGTAGAAAATGCAACTGGACATTTGGAGCGCTAAGAGAGTAGTAGTGGAAAAAGGAATATATTCAAATATAAACTACACAGAAGCATTCTGTGAAACTTCTTTCTGATCTGAGCATTCAGCTAACAGAGTTAAACTATACTTTTGATTGAGCAGTTTTGAAACACTCTGTCTGTAGAAAATGCAACTGGACATTCGTAGCGCTAAGTGGGTAATAGTGGAAAAAAGAATATGTTCAAATATAAACTACACAGAAGCATTGTATGAAACTTCTTTCTGTTCTGTGCATTCAACTAACAGAGTTGAACCTTACTTTTGATTGAGCCTTTCTGAAACACTCTTTCTGCAGAAACTGCAATTGGACATTCTGAGTGCTAAGAGGCCTATATTGGGAAAAATAATATCTTCAAATAAAAACTACACAGAAGCATTGTGTGAAACTTATTACTGATATGTTCATTAAGCTAACAGAGTTAAACCATACTTTTGATTGCGCAGTTCTGAACACTCTTTCTGTAGAAAATGCAAGTGGACATTCGGAGCGCTAAGAGGGTAATAGTGGAAAAAGGAATATATTCAAATACAAACTACACAGTAGCATTCTGTGAAAATACTTTCTGTTCTGTGCATTCAACTAGCAGAGTTGAACCTTACTTTTCATTGAGCCGTTCTGAAACACTCTTTCTGTAGAAACTGCAATTGGACATGCTAAGCGCTAAGAGGCCTATATTGTGAAAAATAATATCTTCAAATAAAAACTACACAGATGCATTCTGTGAAACTTATTTCTGATCTGTAAATTCAGTTAACAGAGATAAAACATATTTTTGATTGAGCAGTTATGAAACACTCTTTTTGTAGAAAATGCAAGTGGAGATTCGGAGCGCTAAGAGGGTAATAGTGGAAAAAGTATTGTCTTCAAATATAAACTACACAGAATCATTCGGTGAAACATCTTTCTGATCTGTGCATTCAGCTAACAGAGTTAAACCATACTTTTGATTGAGCAGATCTGAACACTCTTTCTGTAGAAAATGCAACTGGACATTTGGAGCGCTAAGAGCGTAGTAGTGGAAAAAGGAATATATTCAAACATAAACTACACAGAAGCATTCTGTGAAACTTCTTTCTGATCTGAGCATTCAGCTAACAGAGTTAAACTATACTTTTGATTGAGCAGTTTTGAAACACTCTGTCTGTAGAAAATGCAACTGGACATTCGTAGCGCTAAGTGGGTAATAGTGGAAAAAAGAATATGTTCAAATATAAACTACACAGAAGCATTGTATGAAACTTCTTTCTGTTCTGTGCATTCAACTAACAGAGTTGAACCTTACTTTTGATTGAGCCGTTCTGAAACACTCTTTCTGTAGAAACTGCAATTGGACATTCTGAGCGCTAAGAGGCCTATATTGGGAAAAAGCATGTCTACAAATAAAAACTACACAGAAGAATTGTGTGAAACTTCTTTCTGTTCTGTTTGTTCAACTAAAAGAGTTGAACCTTAGTTTTGATTGAGCCGTTCTGAAACACTCTTTCTGTAGAAAATGCAAGTGGATATTCGGAGCGCTAAGAGGGTAATAGTGGAAAAAGGAATGTCTCCAAATATAAACTACACAGAATCATTCTGTGAAACTTCTTTCTGATCTGTGCATTCAGATAACAGAGTTAAACCATACTTTTGATTGAGCAGATCTGAACACTCTTTCTGTAGAAAATGCAACTGGACATTTGGAGCGCTAAGAGAGTAGTAGTGGAAAAAGGAATATATTCAAATATAAACTACACAGAAGCATTCTGTGAAACTTCTTTCTGATCTGGGCATTCAGCTAACAGAGTTAAACCATACTTTTGATTGAGCAGTTTTGAAACAATCTGTCTGTAGGAAATGCAACTGGACATTCGTAGCGCTAAGTGGGTAATAGTGGAAAAAAGAATATGTTCAAATATAAACTACACAGAAGCATTGTATGAAACTTCTTTCTGTTCTGTGCATTCAACTAACAGAGTTGAACCTTACTTTTGATTGAGCCTTTCTGAAACACTCTTTCTGTAGAAACTGCAATTGGACATTCTGAGCGCTAAGAGGCCTCTATTGGGAAAAATAACATCTTCAAATAAAAACTACACAGAAGCATTGTGTGAAACTTATTACTGATATGTTCATTAAGCTAACAGAGTTAAACCATACTTTTGATTGCGCAGTTCTGAACACTCTTTCTGTAGAAAATGCAAGTGGACATTCGGAGCGCTAAGAGGGTAATAGTGGAAAAAGGAATATATTCAAATATAAACTACACAGTAGCATTCTGTGAAACTTCTTTCTGATCTGAGCATTCAGCTAACAGAGTTAAACTATACTTTTGATTGAGCAGTTTTGAAACACTCTGTCTGTAGAAAATGCAACTGGATATTCGTAGCGCTAAGTGGGTAATAGTGGAAAAAATAATATGTTCAAATATAAACTACACAGAAGCATTGTATGAAACTTCTTTCTGTTCTGTGCATTCAACTAACAGAGTTGAACCTTACTTTTGATTGAGCCTTTCTGAAACACTCTTTCTGTAGAAACTGCAATTGGACATTCTGAGTGCTAAGAGGCCTATATTGGGAAAAATAATATATTCAAATAAAAACTACACAGAAGCATTGTGTGAAACTTATTACTGATATGTTCATTAAGCTAACAGTGTTAAACCATACTTTTGATTGCGCAGTTCTGAACACTCTTTCTGTAGAAAATGCAAATGGACATTCGGAGCGCTAAGAGGGTAATAGTGGAAAAAGGAATATATTCAAATATAAACTACACAGTAGCATTCTGTGAAAATTCTTTCTGTTCTGTGCATTCAACTAACAGAGTTGAACCTTACTTTTGATGGAGCCGTTCTGAAACACTCTTTCTGTAGAAACTGCAATTGGACATGCTAAGCGCTAAGAGGCCTATATTGGGAAAAAGAATATCTTCAAATAAAAACTACACAGATGCATTCTGTGAAACTTATTTCTGATCGGTAAATTCAGTTAACAGAGATTAAACATATTTTTGATTGAGCAGTTATGAAACACTCTTTTGTAGAAAATGCAAGTGGAGATTCGGAGCGCTAAGAGGGTACTAGTGGAAAAAGGAATGTCTTCAAATATAAACTACACAGAATCATTCGGTGAAACTTCTTTCTGATCTGTGCATGCAGCTAACAGAGTTAAACCATACTTTTGATTGAGCAGATCTGAACACTCTTTCTGTAGAAAATGCAACTGGACATTTGGAGCGCTAAGAGCGTAGTAGTGGAAAAAGGAATATATTCAAATATAAACTACACAGAAGCATTCTGTGAAACTTCTTTCTGATCTGAGCATTCAGCTAACAGAGTTAAACCATACTTTTGATTGAGCAGTTTTGAAACACTCTGTCTGTAGAAAATGCACCTGGACATTCGTAGCGCTAAGTGGGTAATAGTAAAAAAAAGAATATGTTCAAATATAAACTACACAGAAACATTGTATGAAACTACTTTCTGTTCTGTGCATTCAACTAACAGAGTTGAACCTTACTTCTGATTGAGCCGTTCTGAAACACTCTTTCTGTAGAAACTGCAATTGGACATTCTGAGCGCTAAGAGGCCTATATTGGGAAAAAGAATGTCTACAAATAAAAACTACACAGAAGAATTGTGTGAAACTTCTTTCTGTTCTGTTTGTTCAACTAAAAGAGTTGAACCTTAGTTTTGATTGAGCCGTTCTGAAACACTCTTTCTGTAGAAAATGCAAGTGGAGATTCGGAGCGCTAAGAGGGTAATAGTGGAAAAAGGAATGTCTCCAAATATAAACTACACAGAATCATTCTGTGAAACTTGTTTCTGATCTGTGCATTCAGCTAACAGAGTTAAACCATACTTTTGATTGAGCAGATCTGAACACTCTTTCTGTAGAAAATGCAACTGGACCTTTTGAGCGCTAAGAGAGTAGTAGTGGAAAAAGGAATATATTCAAATATAAACTACACAGAAGCATTCTGTGAAACTTCTTCCTGATCTGAGCATTCAGCTAACAGAGTTAAACCATACTTTTGATTGAGCAGTTTTGAAACACTCTGTCTGTAGAAAATGCAACTGGACATTCGTAGCGCTAAGTGGGTAATAGTGGAAAAAAGAATATGTTCAAATATAAACTACACAGAAGCATTGTATGAAACTTCTTTCTGTTCTGTGCATTCAACTAACAGAGTTGAACCTTACTTTTGATTGAGCCTTTCTGAAACACTCTTTCTGTAGAAACTGCAATTGGACATTCTGAGCGCTAAGAGGCCTATATTGGGAAAAATAATATCTTCAAATAAAAACTACACAGAAGCATTGTGTGAAACTTATTACTGATATGTTCATTAAGCTAACAGAGTTAAACCATACTATTGATTGCGCAGTTCTGAACACTCTTTCTGTAGAAAATGCAAGTGGACATTCGGAGCGCTAAGAGGGAAATAGTGGAAAAAGGAATATATTCAAATATAAACTACACAGTAGCATTCTGTGAAAATTCTTTCTGTTCTGTGCATTCAACTAACAGAGTTGAACCTTACTTTTGATTGAGCCGTTCTGAAACACTCTTTCTGTAGAAACTGCAATTGGACATGCTAAGCGCTAAGAGGCCTACATTGGGAAAAAGAATATCTTCAAATAAAAACTACACAGATGCATTCTGTGAAACTTATTTCTGATCTGTAAATTCAGTTAACAGAGTTAAAACATATTTTTGATTGAGCAGTTATGAAACACTCCTTTTGTAGAAAATGCAAGTGGAGATTCGGAGCGCTAAGAGGGTAATAGTGGAAAAAGGAATGTCTTCAAATATAAACTACACAGAATCATTCGGTGAAACTTCTTTCTGATCTGTGCATTCAGCTAACAGAGTTAAACCATACTTTTGATTGAGCAGATCTGAACACTCTTTCTGTAGAAAATGCCACTGGACATTTGGAGCGCTAAGAGCGTAGTAGTGGAAAAAGGAATATATTCAAATATAAACTACACAGAAGCATTCTGTGAAACTTCTTTCTGATCTGAGCATTCAGCTAACAGAGTTAAACCATACTTTTGATTGAGCAGTTTTGAAACACTCTGTCTGTAGAAAATGCAACTGGACATTCGTAGCGCTAAGTGGGTAATAGTGGAAAAAAGAATATGTTCAAATATAAACTACACAGAAGCATTGTATGAAAATTCTTTCTGTTCTGTGCATTCAACTAACAGAGTTGAACCTTACTTTTGATTGAGCCGTTCTGAAACACTCTTTCTGTAGAAACTGCAATTGGACATTCTGAGCGCTAAGAGGCCTATATTGGGAAAAAGAATGTCTACAAATAAAAACTACACAGAAGAATTGTGTGAAACTTCTTTCTGTTCTGTTTGTTCAACTAAAAGAGTTGAACCTTAGTTTTGATTGAGCCGTTCTGAAACTCTCTTTCTGTAGAAAATGCAAGTGGAGATTCGGAGCGCTAAGAGGGTAATAGTGGAAAAATGAATGTCTCCAAATATAAACTACACAGAATCATTCTGTGAAACTTCTTTCTGATCTGTGCATTCAGCTAACAGAGTTAAACCATACTTTTGATTGAGCAGATCTGAACACTCTTTCTGTAGAAAATGCAACTGGACATTTGGAGCGCTAAGAGAGTAGTAGTGGAAAAAGGAATATATTCAAATATAAACTACACAGAAGCATTCTGTGAAACTTCTTTCTGATCTGAGCATTCAGCTAACAGAGTTAAACTATACTTTTGATTGAGCAGTTTTGAAACACTCTGTCTGTAGAAAATGCAACTGGACATTCGTAGCGCTAAGTGGGTAATAGTGGAAAAAAGAATATGTTCAAATATAAACTACACAGAAGCATTGTATGAAACTTCTTTCTGTTCTGTGCATTCAACTAACAGAGTTGAACCTTACTTTTGATTGAGCCTTTCTGAAACACTCTTTCTGCAGAAACTGCAATTGGACATTCTGAGTGCTAAGAGGCCTATATTGGGAAAAATAATATCTTCAAATAAAAACTACACAGAAGCATTGTGTGAAACTTATTACTGATATGTTCATTAAGCTAACAGAGTTAAACCATACTTTTGATTGCGCAGTTCTGAACACTCTTTCTGTAGAAAATGCAAGTGGACATTCGGAGCGCTAAGAGGGTAATAGTGGAAAAAGGAATATATTCAAATACAAACTACACAGTAGCATTCTGTGAAAATACTTTCTGTTCTGTGCATTCAACTAGCAGAGTTGAACCTTACTTTTCATTGAGCCGTTCTGAAACACTCTTTCTGTAGAAACTGCAATTGGACATGCTAAGCGCTAAGAGCCCTATATTGTGAAAAATAATATCTTCAAATAAAAACTACACAGATGCATTCTGTGAAACTTATTTCTGATCTGTAAATTCAGTTAACAGAGATAAAACATATTTTTGATTGAGCAGTTATGAAACACTCTTTTTGTAGAAAATGCAAGTGGAGATTCGGAGCGCTAAGAGGGTAATAGTGGAAAAAGTATTGTCTTCAAATATAAACTACACAGAATCATTCGGTGAAACATCTTTCTGATCTGTGCATTCAGCTAACAGAGTTAAACCATACTTTTGATTGAGCAGATCTGAACACTCTTTCTGTAGAAAATGCAACTGGACATTTGGAGCGCTAAGAGCGTAGTAGTGGAAAAAGGAATATATTCAAACATAAACTACACAGAAGCATTCTGTGAAACTTCTTTCTGATCTGAGCATTCAGCTAACAGAGTTAAACTATACTTTTGATTGAGCAGTTTTGAAACACTCTGTCTGTAGAAAATGCAACTGGACATTCGTAGCGCTAAGTGGGTAATAGTGGAAAAAAGAATATGTTCAAATATAAACTACACAGAAGCATTGTATGAAACTTCTTTCTGTTCTGTGCATTCAACTAACAGAGTTGAACCTTACTTTTGATTGAGCCGTTCTGAAACACTCTTTCTGTAGAAACTGCAATTGGACATTCTGAGCGCTAAGAGGCCTATATTGGGAAAAAGCATGTCTACAAATAAAAACTACACAGAAGAATTGTGTGAAACTTCTTTCTGTTCTGTTTCTTCAACTAAAAGAGTTGAACCTTAGTTTTGATTGAGCCGTTCTGAAACACTCTTTCTGTAGAAAATGCAAGTGGATATTCGGAGCGCTAAGAGGGTAATAGTGGAAAAAGGAATGTCTCCAAATATAAACTACACAGAATCATTCTGTGAAACTTCTTTCTGATCTGTGCATTCAGATAACAGAGTTAAACCATACTTTTGATTGAGCAGATCTGAACACTCTTTCTGTAGAAAATGCAACTGGACATTTGGAGCGCTAAGAGAGTAGTAGTGGAAAAAGGAATATATTCAAATATAAACTACACAGAAGCATTCTGTGAAACTTCTTTCTGATCTGGGCATTCAGCTAACAGAGTTAAACCATACTTTTGATTGAGCAGTTTTGAAACAATCTGTCTGTAGGAAATGCAACTGGACATTCGTAGCGCTAAGTGGGTAATAGTGGAAAAAAGAATATGTTCAAATATAAACTACACAGAAGCATTGTATGAAACTTCTTTCTGTTCTGTGCATTCAACTAACAGAGTTGAACCTTACATTTGATTGAGCCTTTCTGAAACACTCTTTCTGTAGAAACTGCAATTGGACATTCTGAGCGCTAAGAGGCCTCTATTGGGAAAATAACATCTTCAAATAAAAACTACACAGAAGCATTGTGTGAAACTTATTACTGATATGTTCATTAAGCTAACAGAGTTAAACCATACTTTTGATTGCGCAGTTCTGAACACTCTTTCTGTAGAAAATGCAAGTGGACATTCGGAGCGCTAAGAGGGTAATAGTGGAAAAAGGAATATATTCAAATATAAACTACACAGTAGCATTCTGTGAAACTTCTTTCTGATCTGAGCATTCAGCTAACAGAGTTAAACTATACTTTTGATTGAGCAGTTTTGAAACACTCTGTCTGTAGAAAATGCAACTGGATATTCGTAGCGCTAAGTGGGTAATAGTGGAAAAAAGAATATGTTCAAATATAAACTACACAGAAGCATTGTATGAAACTTCTTTCTGTTCTGTGCATTCAACTAACAGAGTTGAACCTTACTTTTGATTGAGCCTTTCTGAAACACTCTTTCTGTAGAAACTGCAATTGGACATTCTGAGTGCTAAGAGGCCTATATTGGGAAAAATAATATATTCAAATAAAAACTACACAGAAGCATTGTGTGAAACTTATTACTGATATGTTCATTAAGCTAACAGTGTTAAACCATACTTTTGATTGCGCAGTTCTGAACACTCTTTCTGTAGAAAATGCAAATGGACATTCGGAGCGCTAAGAGGGTAATAGTGGAAAAAGGAATATATTCAAATATAAACTACACAGTAGCATTCTGTGAAAATTCTTTCTGTTCTGTGCATTCAACTAACAGAGTTGAACCTTACTTTTGATGGAGCCGTTCTGAAACACTCTTTCTGTAGAAACTGCAATTGGACATGCTAAGCGCTAAGAGGCCTATATTGGGAAAAAGAATATCTTCAAATAAAAACTACACAGATGCATTCTGTGAAACTTATTTCTGATCGGTAAATTCAGTTAACAGAGATTAAACATATTTTTGATTGAGCAGTTATGAAACACTCTTTTGTAGAAAATGCAAGTGGAGATTCGGAGCGCTAAGAGGGTACTAGTGGAAAAAGGAATGTCTTCAAATATAAACTACACAGAATCATTCGGTGAAACTTCTTTCTGATCTGTGCATGCAGCTAACAGAGTTAAACCATACTTTTGATTGAGCAGATCTGAACACTCTTTCTGTAGAAAATGCAACTGGACATTTTGAGCGCTAAGAGCGTAGTAGTGGAAAAAGGAATATATTCAAATATAAACTACACAGAAGCATTCTGTGAAACTTCCTTCTGATCTGAGCATTCAGCTAACAGAGTTAAACCATACTTTTGATTGAGCAGTTTTGAAACACTCTGTCTGTAGAAAATGCAACTGGACATTCGTAGCACTAAGTGGGTAATAGTGGAAAAAAGAATATGTTCAAATATAAACTACACAGAAGCATTGTATGAAACTTCTTTCTGTTCTGTGCATTCAACTAACAGAGTTGAACCTTACTTTTGATTGAGCCGTTCTGAAACACTCTTTCTGTAGAAACTGCAATTGGACATTCTGAGCGCTAAGAGGCCTATATTGGGAAAAAGAATGTCTACAAATAAAAACTACACAGAAGAATTGTGTGAAACATATTTCTGTTCTGTTTGTTCAACTAAAAGAGTTGAACCTTAGTTTTGATTGAGCCGTTCTGAAACACTCTTTCTGTAGAAAATGCAAGTGGAGATTCGGAGCGCTAAGAGGGTATTAGTGGAAAAAGGAATGTCTCCAAATATAAACTACACAGAATCATTCTGTGAAACTTCTTTCTGCTCTGTGCATTCAGCTAACAGAGTTAAACCATACTTTTGATTGAGCAGATCTGAACACTCTTTCTGTAGAAAATGCAACTGGACATTTGGAGCGCTAAGAGAGTAGTAGTGGAAAAAGGAATATATTCAAATATAAACTACACAGAAGCATTCTGTGAAACTTATTTCTGATCTGAGCATTCAGCTAACAGAGTTAAACCATACTTTTGATTGAGCAGTTTTGAAACACTCTGTCTGTAGAAAATGCAACTGGACATTCGTAGCACTAAGTGGGTAATAGTGGAAAAAAGAATATGTTCAAATATAAACTACACAGAAGCATTGTATGAAACTTCTTTCTGTTCTGTGCATTCAACTAACAGAGTTGAACCTTACTTTTGATTGAGCCGGTCTGAAACACTCTTTCTGTAGAAACTGCAATTGGACATTCTGAGCACTAAGAGGCCTATATTGGGAAAAAGAATGTCTACAAATAAAAACTACACAGAAGAATTGTGTGAAACTTCTTTCTGTTCTGTTTCTTCAACTAAAAGAGTTGAACCTTAGTTTTGATTGAGCCGTTCTGAAACACTCTTTCTGTAGAAAATGCAAGTGGAGATTCGGAGCGCTAAGAGGGTATTAGTGGAAAAAGGAATGTCTCCAAATATAAACTACACAGAATCATTCTGTGAAACTTTTTCTGATCTGTGCATTCAGCTAACAGAGTTAAACCATACTTTTGATTGAGCAGATCTGAACACTCTTTCTGTAGAAAATGCAACTGGACATTTGGAGCGCTAAGAGAGTACTAGTGGAAAAAGGAATATATTCAAATATAAACTACACAGAAGCATTCTGTGAAACTTCTTTCTGATCTGAGCATTCAGCTAACAGAGTTAAACTATACTTTTGATTGAGCAGTTTTGAAACACTCTGTCTGTAGAAAATGCAACTGGACATTCGTAGCACTAAGTGGGTAATAGTGGAAAAAAGAATATGTTCAAATATAAACTACACAGAAGCATTGTATGAAACTTCTTTCTGTTCTGTGCATTCAACTAACAGAGTTGAACCTTACTTTTGATTGAGCCTTTCTGAAACACTCTTTCTGTAGAAACTGCAATTGGACATTCTGAGCGCTAAGAGGCCTATATTGGGAAAAATAATATATTCAAATAAAAACTACAGAGAAGCATTGTGTGAAACTTATTACTGATATGTTCATTAAGCTAACAGAGTTAAACCATACTTTTGATTGCGCAGTTCTGAACACTCTTTCTGTAGAAAATGCAAATGGACATTCGGAGCGCTAAGAGGGTAATAGTGGAAAAAGGAATATATTCAAATATAAACTACACAGTAGCATTCTGTGAAAATTCTTTCTGTTCTGTGCATTCAACTAACAGAGTTGAACCTTACTTTTGATTGAGCCGTTCTGAAACACTCTTTCTGTAGAAACTGCAATTGGACATGCTAAGCGCTAAGAGGCCTACATTGGGAAAAAGAATATCTTCAAATAAAAACTACACAGATGCATTCTGTGAAACTTATTTCTGATCTGTAAATTCAGTTAACAGAGATAAAACATATTTTTGATTGAGCAGTTATGAAACACTCTTTTTGTAGAAAATGCAAGTGGAGATTCGGAGCGCTAAGAGGGTAATAGTGGAAAAAGGAATGTCTTCAAATATAAACTACACAGAATCATTCGGTGAAACTTCTTTCTGACCTGTGCATGCAGCTAACAGAGTTAAAACATACTTTTGATTGAGCAGATCTGAACACTCTTTCTGTAGAAAATGCAACTGGACATTTGGAGCGCTAAGAGCGTAGTAGTGGAAAAAGGAATATATTCAAATATAAACTACACAGAAGCATTCTGTGAAACTTCTTTCTGATCTGAGCATTCAGCTAACAGAGTTAAACCGTACTTTTGATTGAGCAGTTTTGAAACACTCTGTCTGTAGAAAATGCAACTGGAAATTCGTAGCACTAAGTGGGTAATAGTGGAAAAAAGAATATGTTCAAATATAAACTACACAGAAGCATTGTATGAAACTTCTTTCTGTTCTGTGCATTCAACTAACAGAGTTGAACCTTACTTTTGATTGAGCCGTTCTGAAACACTCTTTCTGTAGAAACTGCAATTGGACATTCTGAGCGCTAAGAGGCCTATATTGGGAAAAAGAATGTCTAAAAATAAAAACTACACAGAAGAATTGTGTGAAACTTCTTTCTGTTCTGTTTGTTCAAATAAAAGAGTTGAACCTTAGTTTTGATTGAGCCGTTCTGAAACACTCTTTCTGTAGAAAATGCAAGTGGAGATTCGGAGCGCTAAGAGGGTATTAGTGGAAAAAGGAATGTCTCCAAATATAAACTACACAGAATCATTCTGTGAAACTTCTTTCTGATCTGTGCATTCAGCTAACAGAGTTAAACCATACTTTTGATTGAGCAGATCTGAACACTCTTTCTGTAGAAAATGCAACTGGACAATTGGAGCGCTAAGAGAGTAGTAGTGGAAAAAGGAATATATTCAAATATAAACTACACAGCAGCATTCTGTGAAACTTCTTTCTGATCTGAGCATTCAGCTAACAGAGTTAAACTATACTTTTGATTGAGCAGTTTCGAAACACTCTGTCTGTAGGAAATGCAACTGGACATTCGTAACGCTAAGTGGGTAATAGTGGAAAAAAGAATATGTTCAAATATAAACTACACAGAAGCATTGTATGAAACTTCTTTCTGTTCTGTGCATTCAACTAACAGAGTTGAACCTTACTTTTGATTGAGCCTTTCTGAAACACTCTTTCTGTAGAAACTGCAATTGGACATTCTGAGCGCTAAGAGGCCTATATTGGGAAAAATAATATATTCAAATAAAAACTACACAGAAGCATTGTGTGAAACTTATTACTGATATGTTCATTAAGCTAACAGAGTTAAACCATACTTTTGATTGCGCAGTTCTGAACACTCTTTCTGTAGAAAATGCAAGTGGACATTCGGAGCACTAAGAGGGTAATAGTGGAAAAAGGAATATATTCAAATATAAACTACACAGTAGCATTCTGTGAAAATTCTTTCTGTTCTGTGCATTCAACTAACAGAGTTGAACCTTACTTTTGATTGAGCCGTTCTGAAACACTCTTTCTGTAGAAACTGCAATTGGACATGCTAAGCGCTAAGAGGCCTACATTGGGAAAAAGAATATCTTCAAATAAAAACTACACAGATGCATTCTGTGAAACTTATTTCTGATCTGTAAATTCAGTTAACAGAGTTAAAACATATTTTTGATTGAGCAGTTATGAAACACTCCTTTTGTAGAAAATGCAAGTGGAGATTCGGAGCGCTAAGAGGGTAATAGTGGAAAAAGGAATGTCTTCAAATATAAACTACACAGAATCATTCGGTGAAACTTCTTTCTGATCTGTGCATTCAGCTAACAGAGTTAAACCATACTTTTGATTGAGCAGATCTGAACACTCTTTCTGTAGAAAATGCAACTGGACATTTGGAGCGCTAAGAGCGTAGTAGTGGAAAAAGGAATATATTCAAATATAAACTACACAGAAGCATTCTGTGAAACTTCTTTCTGATCTGAGCATTCAGCTAACAGAGTTAAACCATACTTTTGATTGAGCAGTTTTGAAACACTCTGTCTGTAGAAAATGCAACTGGACATTCGTAGCGCTAAGTGGGTAATAGTGGAAAAAAGAATAGGTTCAAATATAAACTACACAGAAGCATTGTATGAAACTTCTTTCTGTTCTGTGCATTCAACTAACAGAGTTGAACCTTACTTTTGATTGAGCCGTTCTGAAACACTCTTTCTGTAGAAACTGCAATTGGACATTCTGAGCGCTAAGAGGCCTATATTGGGAAAAAGAATGTCTAGAAATAAAAACTACACAGAAGAATTGTGTGAAACTTCTTTCTGTTCTGTTTGTTCAACTAAAAGAGTTGAACCTTAGTTTTGATTGAGCCGTTCTGAAACACTCTTTCTGTAGAAAATGCAAGTGGAGATTCGGAGCGCTAAGAGGGTAATAGTGGAAAAATGAATGTCTCCAAATATAAACTACACAGAATCATTCTGTGAAACTTCTTTCTGATCTGTGCATTCAGATAACAGAGTTAAACCAAACTTTTGATTGAGCAGATCTGAACACTCTTTCTGTAGAAAATGCAACTGGACATTTGGAGCGCTAAGAGAGTAGTAGTGGAAAAAGGAATATATTCAAATATAAACTACACAGAAGCATTCTGTGAAACTTCTTTCTGATCTGAGCATTCAGCTAACAGAGTTAAACTATACTTTTGATTGAGCAGTTTTGAAACACTCTGTCTGTAGAAAATGCAACTGGACATTCGTAGCGCTAAGTGGGTAATAGTGGAAAAAAGAATATGTTCAAATATAAACTACACAGAAGCATTGTATGAAACTTCTTTCTGTTCTGTGCATTCAACTAACAGAGTTGAACCTTACTTTTGATTGAGCCTTTCTGAAACACTCTTTCTGTAGAAACTGCAATTGGACATTCTGAGTGCTAAGAGGCCTATATTGGGAAAAAAAATATATTCAAATAAAAACTACACAGAAGCATTGTGTGAAACTTATTACTGATATGTTCATTAAGCTAACAGTGTTAAACCATACATTTGATTGCGCATTTCTGAACACTCTTTCTGTAGAAAATGCAAATGGACATTCGGAGCGCTAAGAGGGTAATAGTGGAAAAAGGAATATATTCAAATATAAACTACACAGTAGCATTCTGTGAAAATTCTTTCTGTTCTGTGCATTCAACTAACAGAGTTGAACCTTACTTTTGATGGAGCCGTTCTGAAACACTCTTTCTGTAGAAACTGCAATTGGACATGCTAAGCGCTAAGAGGCCTATATTGGGAAAAAGAATGTTTTCAAATAAAAACTACACAGATGCATTCTGTGAAACTTATTTCTGATCGGTAAATTCAGTTAACAGAGATTAAACATATTTTTGATTGAGCAGTTATGAAACACTCTTTTTGTAGAAAATGCAAGTGGAGATTCGGAGCGCTAAGAGGGTAATAGTGGAAAAAGGAATGTGTTCAAATATAAACTACACAGAATCATGCGGTGAAACTTCTTTCTGATCTGTGCATGCAGCTAACAGAGTTAAACCATACTTTTGATTGAGCAGATCTGAACACTCTTTCTGTAGAAAATGCAACTGGACATTTTGAGCGCTAAGAGCGTAGTAGTGGAAAAAGTAATATATTCAAATATAAACTACACAGAAGCATCCTGTGAAACTTCTTTCTGATCTGAGCATTCAGCTAACAGAGTTAAACCATACTTTTGAGTGAGCAGTTTTGAAACACTCTGTCTGTAGAAAATGCAACTGGACATTCGTAGCACTAAGTGGGTAATAGTGGAAAAAAGAATATGTTCAAATATAAACTACACAGAAGCATTGTATGAAACTTCTTTCTGTTCTGTGCATTCAACTAACAGAGTTGAACCTTACTTTTGATTGAGCCGTTCTGAAACACTCTTTCTGTAGAAACTGCAATTGGACATTCTGAGCGCTAAGAGGCCTATATTGGGAAAAAGAATGTCTAAAAATAAAAACTACACAGAAGAATTGTGTGAAACTTCTTTCTGTTCTGTTTGTTCAAATAAAAGAGTTGAACCTTAGTTTTGATTGAGCCGTTCTGAAACACTCTTTCTGTAGAAAATGCAAGTGGAGATTCGGAGCGCTAAGAGGGTATTAGTGGAAAAAGGAATGTCTCCAAATATAAACTACACAGAATCATTCTGTGAAACTTCTTTCTGATCTGTGCATTCAGCTAACAGAGTTAAACCATACTTTTGATTGAGCAGATCTGAACACTCTTTCTGTAGAAAATGCAACTGGACAATTGGAGCGCTAAGAGAGTAGTAGTGGAAAAAGGAATATATTCAAATATAAACTACACAGCAGCATTCTGTGAAACTTCTTTCTGATCTGAGCATTCAGCTAACAGAGTTAAACTATACTTTTGATTGAGCAGTTTCGAAACACTCTGTCTGTAGGAAATGCAACTGGACATTCGTAACGCTAAGTGGGTAATAGTGGAAAAAAGAATATGTTCAAATATAAACTACACAGAAGCATTGTATGAAACTTCTTTCTGTTCTGTGCATTCAACTAACAGAGTTGAACCTTACTTTTGATTGAGCCTTTCTGAAACACTCTTTCTGTAGAAACTGCAATTGGACATTCTGAGCGCTAAGAGGCCTATATTGGGAAAAATAATATATTCAAATAAAAACTACACAGAAGCATTGTGTGAAACTTATTACTGATATGTTCATTAAGCTAACAGAGTTAAACCATACTTTTGATTGCGCAGTTCTGAACACTCTTTCTGTAGAAAATGCAAGTGGACATTCGGAGCGCTAAGAGGGTAATAGTGGAAAAAGGAATATATTCAAATATAAACTACACAGTAGCATTCTGTGAAAATTCTTTCTGTTCTGTGCATTCAACTAACAGAGTTGAACCTTACTTTTGATTGAGCCGTTCTGAAACACTCTTTCTGTAGAAACTGCAATTGGACATGCTAAGCGCTAAGAGGCCTACATTGGGAAAAAGAATATCTTCAAATAAAAACTACACAGATGCATTCTGTGAAACTTATTTCTGATCTGTAAATTCAGTTAACAGAGTTAAAACATATTTTTGATTGAGCAGTTATGAAACACTCCTTTTGTAGAAAATGCAAGTGGAGATTCGGAGCGCTAAGAGGGTAATAGTGGAAAAAGGAATGTCTTCAAATATAAACTACACAGAATCATTCGGTGAAACTTCTTTCTGATCTGTGCATTCAGCTAACAGAGTTAAACCATACTTTTGATTGAGCAGATCTGAACACTCTTTCTGTAGAAAATGCAACTGGACATTTGGAGCGCTAAGAGCGTAGTAGTGGAAAAAGGAATATATTCAAATATAAACTACACAGAAGCATTCTGTGAAACTTCTTTCTGATCTGAGCATTCAGCTAACAGAGTTAAACCATACTTTTGATTGAGCAGTTTTGAAACACTCTGTCTGTAGAAAATGCAACTGGACATTCGTAGCGCTAAGTGGGTAATAGTGGAAAAAAGAATAGGTTCAAATATAAACTACACAGAAGCATTGTATGAAACTTCTTTCTGTTCTGTGCATTCAACTAACAGAGTTGAACCTTACTTTTGATTGAGCCGTTCTGAAACACTCTTTCTGTAGAAACTGCAATTGGACATTCTGAGCGCTAAGAGGCCTATATTGGGAAAAAGAATGTCTACAAATAAAAACTACACAGAAGAATTGTGTGAAACTTCTTTCTGTTCTGTTTGTTCAACTAAAAGAGTTGAACCTTAGTTTTGATTGAGCCGTTCTGAAACACTCTTTCTGTAGAAAATGCAAGTGGAGATTCGGAGCGCTAAGAGGGTAATAGTGGAAAAATGAATGTCTCCAAATATAAACTACACAGAATCATTCTGTGAAACTTCTTTCTGATCTGTGCATTCAGATAACAGAGTTAAACCAAACTTTTGATTGAGCAGATCTGAACACTCTTTCTGTAGAAAATGCAACTGGACATTTGGAGCGCTAAGAGAGTAGTAGTGGAAAAAGGAATATATTCAAATATAAACTACACAGAAGCATTCTGTGAAACTTCTTTCTGATCTGAGCATTCAGCTAACAGAGTTAAACTATACTTTTGATTGAGCAGTTTTGAAACACTCTGTCTGTAGAAAATGCAACTGGACATTCGTAGCGCTAAGTGGGTAATAGTGGAAAAAAGAATATGTTCAAATATAAACTACACAGAAGCATTGTATGAAACTTCTTTCTGTTCTGTGCATTCAACTAACAGAGTTGAACCTTACTTTTGATTGAGCCTTTCTGAAACACTCTTTCTGTAGAAACTGCAATTGGACATTCTGAGTGCTAAGAGGCCTATATTGGGAAAAAAAATATATTCAAATAAAAACTACACAGAAGCATTGTGTGAAACTTATTACTGATATGTTCATTAAGCTAACAGTGTTAAACCATACTTTTGATTGCGCATTTCTGAACACTCTTTCTGTAGAAAATGCAAATGGACATTCGGAGCGCTAAGAGGGTAATAGTGGAAAAAGGAATATATTCAAATATAAACTACACAGTAGCATTCTGTGAAAATTCTTTCTGTTCTGTGCATTCAACTAACAGAGTTGAACCTTACTTTTGATGGAGCCGTTCTGAAACACTCTTTCTGTAGAAACTGCAATTGGACATGCTAAGCGCTAAGAGGCCTATATTGGGAAAAAGAATGTTTTCAAATAAAAACTACACAGATGCATTCTGTGAAACTTATTTCTGATCGGTAAATTCAGTTAACAGAGATTAAACATATTTTTGTTTGAGCAGTTATGAAACACTCTTTTTGTAGAAAATGCAAGTGGAGATTCGGAGCGCTAAGAGGGTAATAGTGGAA
Source organism: Symphalangus syndactylus (assembly GCF_028878055.3). Lineage (NCBI taxonomy): Eukaryota > Metazoa > Chordata > Mammalia > Primates > Hylobatidae > Symphalangus > Symphalangus syndactylus. Next base: position 103,954,590 of record NC_072439.2, read on the forward strand.
AAAGGAATGTGTTCAAATATAAACTACACAGAATCATGCGGTGAAACTTCTTTCTGATCTGTGCATGCAGCTAACAGAGTTAAACCATACTTTTGATTGAGCAGATCTGAACACTCTTTCTGTAGAAAATGCAACTGGACATTTTGAGCGCTAAGAGCGTAGTAGTGGAAAAAGTAATATATTCAAATATAAACTACACAGAAGCATCCTGTGAAACTTCTTTCTGATCTGAGCATTCAGCTAACAGAGTTAAACCATACTTTTGAGTGAGCAGTTTTGAAACACTCTGTCTGTAGAAAATGCAACTGGACATTCGTAGCACTAAGTGGGTAATAGTGGAAAAAAGAATATGTTCAAATATAAACTACACAGACGCATTGTATGAAACTTCTTTCTGTTCTGTGCATTCAACTAACAGAGTTGAACCTTACTTTTGATTGAGCCGTTCTGAAACACTCTTTCTGTAGAAACTGCAATTGGACATTCTGAGCGCTAAGAGGCCTATATTGGGAAAAAGAATGTCTACAAATAAAAACTACACAGAAGAATTGTGTGAAACTTATTTCTGTTCTGTTTGTTCAACTAAAAGAGTTGAACCTTAGTTTTGATTGAGCCGTTCTGAAACACTCTTTCTGTAGAAAATGCAAGTGGAGATTCGGAGCGCTAAGAGGGTATTAGTGGAAAAAGGAATGTCTCCAAATATAAACTACACAGAATCATTCTGTGAAACTTCTTTCTGATCTGTGCATTCAGCTAACAGAGTTAAAACATACTTTTGATTGAGCAGATCTGAACACTCTTTCTGTAGAAAATGCAACTGGACATTTGGAGCGCTAAGAGAGTAGTAGTGGAAAAAGGAATATATTCAAATATAAACTACACAGAAGCATTCTGTGAAACTTCTTTCTGATCTGAGCATTCAGCTAACAGAGTTAAACCATACTTTTGATTGAGCAGTTTCGAAACACTCTGTCTGTAGAAAATGCAACTGGACATTTGTAGCGCTAAGTGGGTAATAGTGCAAAAAAGAATATGTTCAAATATAAACTACACAGAAGCATTGTATGAAACTTCTTTCTGTTCTGTGCATTCAACTAACAGAGTTGAACCTGACTTTTGATTGAGCCTTTCTGAAACACTCTTTCTGTAGAAACTGCAATTGGACATTCTGAGCGCTAAGAGGCCTATATTGGGAAAAATAATATCTTCAAATAAAAACTACACAGAAGCATTGTGTGAAACTTATTTCTGATATGTTCATTAAGCTAACAGAGTTAAACCATACTTTTGATTGCGCAGTTCTGAACATTCTTTCTGTAGAAAATGCAAGTGGACATTCGGAGCGCTAAGAGGGTAATAGTGGAAAAAGGAATATATTCAAATATAAACTACACAGTAGCATTCTGTGAAAATTCTTTCTTTTCTGTGCATTCAACTAACAGAGTTGAACCTTACTTTTGATTGAGCCGTTCTGAAACACTCTTTCTGTAGAAACTGCAATTGGACATGCTAAGCGCTAAGAGGCCTACATTGGGAAAAAGAATATCTTCAAATAAAAACTACACAGATGCATTCTGTGAAACTTATTTCTGATCTGTAAATCCAGTTAACAGAGATAAAACATATTTTTGATTGAGCAGTTATGAAACACTCTTTTTGTAGAAAATGCAAGTGGAGATTCGGAGCGCTAAGAGGGTAATAGTGGAAAAAGGAATGTCTTCAAATATAAACTACACAGAATCATTCGGTGAAACTTCTTTCTGATCTGAGCATTCAGCTAACAGAGTTAAACCATACTTTTGATTGAGCAGTTTTGAAACACTCTGTCTGTAGAAAATGCAACTGGACATTCGTAGCGCTAAGTGGGTAATAGTGGAAAAAAGAATATGTTCAAATATAAACTACACAGAAGCATTGTATGAAACTTCTTTCTGTTCTGTGCATTCAACTAACAGAGTTGAACCTTACTTTTGATTGAGCCGTTCTGAAACACTCTTTCTGTAGAAACTGCAATTGGACATTCTGAGCGCTAAGAGGCCTATATTGGGAAAAAGAATGTCTACAAATAAAAACTACACAGAAGAATTGTGTGAAACTTCTTTCTGTTCTGTTTGTTCAACTAAAAGAGTTGAACCTTAGTTTTGATTGAGCCGTTCTGAAACACTCTTTCTGTAGAAAATGCAAGTGGAGATTCGGAGCGCTAAGAGGGTAATAGTGGAAAAAGGAATGTCTCCAAATATAAACTACACAGAATCATTCTGTGAAACTTCTTTCAGATCTGTGCATTCAGCTAACAGAGTTAAACCATACTTTTGATTGAGCAGATCTGAACACTCTTTCTGTAGAAAATGCAACTGGACATTTGGAGCGCTAAGAGAGTAGTAGTGGAAAAAGGAATATATTCAAATATAAACTACACAGAAGCATTCTGTGAAACTTCTTTCTGATCTGAGCATTCAGCTAACAGAGTTAAACCATACTTTTGATTGAGCAGTTTTGAAACACTCTGTCTGTAGAAAATGTAACTGGACATTCGTAGCGCTAAGTGGGTAATAGTGCAAAAAAGAATATGTTCAAATATAAACTACACAGAAGCATTGTATGAAACTTCTTTCTGTTCTGTGCATTCAACTAACAGAGTTGAACCTGACTTTTGATTGAGCCTTTCTGAAACACTCTTTCTGTAGAAACTGCAATTGGACATTCTGAGCGCTAAGATGCCTATATTGGGAACAATAATATCTTCAAATACAAACTACACAGAAGCATTGTGTGAAACTTATTTCTGATATGTTCATTAAGCTAACAGAGTTAAACCATACTTTTGATTGCGCAGTTCTGAACATTCTTTCTGTAGAAAATGCAAGTGGACATTCGGAGCGCTAAGAGGGTAATAGTGGAAAAAGGAATATATTCAAATATAAACTACACAGTAGCATTCTGTGAAAATTCTTTCTGTTCTGTGCATTCAACTAACAGAGTTGAACCTTACTTTTGATTGAGCCGTTCTGAAACACTCTTTCTGTAGAAACTGCAATTGGACATGCTAAGCGCTAAGAGGCCTACATTGGGAAAAAGAATATCTTCAAATAAAAACTACACAGATGCATTCTGTGAAACTTATTTCTGATCTGTAAATTCAGTTAACAGAGATAAAACATATTTTTGATTGAGCAGTTATGAAACACTCTTTTTGTAGAAAATGCAAGTGGAGATTCGGAGCGCTAAGAGGGTAATAGTGGAAAAAGGAATGTCTTCAAATATAAACTACACAGAATCATTCGGTGAAACTTCTTTCTGATCTGTGCATGCAGCTAACAGAGTTAAAACATACTTTTGATTGAGCAGATCTGAACACTCTTTCTGTAGAAAATGCAACTGGACATTTCGAGCGCTAAGAGCGTAGTAGTGGAAAAAGGAATATATTCAAATATAAACTACACAGAAGCATTCTGTGAAACTTCTTTCTGATCTGAGCTTTCAGCTAACAGAGTTAAAGCATACTTTTGATTGAGCAGTTTTGAAACACTCTGTCTGTAGAAAATGCAACTGGACATTCGTAGCACTAAGTGGGTATTAGTGGAAAAAAGAATATGTTCAAATATAAACTACACAGAAGCATTGTATGAAACTACTTTCTGTTCTGTGCATTCAACTAACAGAGTTGAACCTTACTTTTGATTGAGCCGTTCTGAAACACTCTTTCTGTAGAAACTGCAATTGGACATTCTGAGCGCTAAGAGGCCTATATTGGGAAAAAGAATGCCTACAAATAAAAACTACACAGAAGAATTGTGTGAAACATCTTTCTGTTCGGTTTGTTCAACTAAAAGAGTTGAACCCTAGTTTTGATTGAGCCGTTCTGAAACACTCTTTCTGTAGAAAATGCAAGTGGAGATTCGGGGCGCTAAGAGGGTATTAGTGGAAAAAGGAATGTCTCCAAAAATAAACTACACAGAATCATTCTGTGTAACTTCTTTCTGATCTGTGCATTCAGCTAACAGAGTTAAACCATACTTTTGATTGAGCAGATCTGAACACTCTTTCTGTAGAAAATGCAACTGGACATTTGGAGCGCTAAGAGAGTAGTAGTGGAAAAAGGAATATATACAAATATAAACTACACAGAAGCATTCTGTGAAACTTCTTTCTGATCTGAGCATTCAGCAAACAGAATTAAACTATACATTTGATTGAGCAGTTTTGAAACACTCTGTCTGTAGAAAATGCAACTGGACATTCGTAGCGCTAAGTGGGTAATAGTGGAAAAAAGAATATGTTCAAATATAAACTACACAGAAGCATTGTATGAAACTTATTTCTGTTCTGTGCATTCAAATAACAGAGTTGAACCTTACTTTTGATTGAGCCTTTCTGAAACACTCTTTCTGTAGAAACTGCAATTGGACATTCTGAGCGCTAAGAGGCCTATATTGGGAAAAATAATATATTCAAATAAAAACTACACAGAAGCATTGTGTGAAACTTATTACTGATATGTTCATTAAGCTAACAGAGTTAAACCATACTTTTGATTGCGCAGTTCTGAACACTCTTTCTGTAGAAAATGCAAATGGACATTCGGAGCGCTAAGAGGGTAATAGTGGAAAAAGGAATATATTCAAATATAAACTACACAGTAGCATTCTGTGAAAATTCTTTCTGTTCTGTGCATTCAACTAACAGAGTTGAACCTTACTTTTGATTGAGCCGTTCTGAAACACTCTTTCTGTAGAAACTGCAATTGGACATGCTAAGCGCTAAGAGGCCTACATTGGGAAAAAGAATATCTTCAAATAAAAACTACTCAGATGCATTCTGTGAAACTTATTTCTGATCTGTAAATTCAGTTAACAGAGATAAAACATATTTTTGATTGAGCAGTTATGAAACACTCTTTTTGTAGAAAATGCAAGTGGAGATTCGGAGCGCTAAGAGGGTAATAGTGGAAAAAGGAATGTCTTCAAATATAAACTACACAGAATCATTCGGTGAAACTTCTTTCTGATCTGTGCATGCAGCTAACAGAGTTAAAACATACTTTTGATTGAGCAGATCTGAACACTCTTTCTGTAGAATATGCAACTGGACATTTGGAGCGCTAAGAGCGTAGTAGTGGAAAAAGGAATATATTCAAATATAAACTACAAAGAAGCATTCTGTGAAACTTCTTTCTGATCTGAGCATTCAGCTAACAGAGTTAAACCATACTTTTGATTGAGCAGTTTTGAAACACTCTGTCTGTAGAAAATGCAACTGGACATTCGTAGCACTAAGTGGGTAATAGTGGAAAAAATAATATGTTCAAATATAAACTACACAGAAGCATTGTATGAAACTTCTTTCTGTTCTGTGCATTCAACTAACAGAGTTGAACCTTACTTTTGATTGAGCCGTTCTGAAACACTCTTTCTGTAGAAACTGCAATTGGACATTCTGAGCGCTAAGAGGCCTATATTGGGAAAAAGAATGTCTACAAATAAAAACTACACAGAAGAATTGTGTGAAACTTCTTTCTGTTCTGTTTGTTCAACTAAAAGAGTTGAACCTTAGTTTTGATTGAGCCGTTCTGAAACACTCTTTCTGTAGAAAATGCAAGTGGAGATTCGGAGCGCTAAGAGGGTAATAGTGGAAAAAGGAATGTCTCCAAAGAGAAACTACACAGAATCATTCTGTGAAACTTCTTTCTGATCTGTGCATTCAGCTAACAGAGTTAAACCATACTTTAGATTGAGCAGATCTGAACACTCTTTCTGTAGAAAATGCAACTGGACATTTGTAGCGCTAAGAGAGTAGTAGTGGAAAAAGGAATATATTCAAATATAAACTACACAGAAGCATTCTGTGAAACTTCTTTCTGATCTGAGCATTCAGCTAACAGAGTTAAACCATACTTTTGATTGAGCAGTTTCGAAACACTCTGTCTGTAGAAAATGCAACTGGACATTTGTAGCGCTAAGTGGGTAATAGTGCAAAAAAGAATATGTTCAAATATAAACTACACAGAAGCATTGTATGAAACTTCTTTCTGTTCTGTGCATTCAACTAACAGAGTTGAACCTGACTTTTGATTGAGCCTTTCTGAAACACTCTTTCTGTAGAAACTGCAATTGGACATTCTGAGCGCTAAGAGGCCTATATTGGGAAAAATAATATCTTCAAATAAAAACTACACAGAAGCATTGTGTGAAACTTATTTCTGATATGTTCATTAAGCTAACAGAGTTAAACCATACTTTTGATTGCGCAGTTCTGAACACTCTTTCTGTAGAAAATGCAAATGGACATTCGGAGCGCTAAGAGGGTAATAGTGGAAAAAGGAATATATTCAAATATAAACTACACAGTAGCATTCTGTGAAAATTCTTTCTGTTCTGTGCATTCAACTAACAGAGTTGAACCTTACTTTTGATTGAGCCGTTCTGAAACACTCTTTCTGTAGAAACTGCAATTGGACATGCTAAGCGCTAAGAGGCCTATATTGGGAAAAAGAATATCTTCAAATAAAAACTACACAGATGCATTCTGTGAAACTTATTTCTGATCGGTAAATTCAGTTAACAGAGATTAAACATATTTTTGATTGAGCAGTTATGAAACACTCTTTTTGTAGAAAATGCAAGTGGAGATTCGGAGCGCTAAGAGGGTAATAGTGGAAAAAGGAATGTCTTCAAATATAAACTACACAGAATCATTCGGTGAAACTTCTTTCTGATCTGTGCATGCAGCTAACAGAGTTAAACCATACTTTTGATTGAGCAGATCTGAACACTCTTTCTGTAGAAAATGCAACTGGACATTTTGAGCGCTAAGAGCGTAGTAGTGGAAAAAGGAATATATTCAAATATAAACTACACAGAAGCATTCTGTGAAACTTCTTTCTGATCTGAGCATTCAGCTAAAAGAGTTAAACCATACTTTTGATTGAGCAGTTTTGAAACACTCTGTCTGTAGAAAATGCAAATGGACATTCGTAGCACTAAGTGGGTAATAGTGGAAAAAAGAATATGTTCAAATATAAACTACACAGAAGCATTGTATGAAACTTCTTTCTGTTCTGTGCATTCAACTAACAGAGTTGAACCTTACTTTTGATTGAGCCGTTCTGAAACACTCTTTCTGTAGAAACTGCAATTGGACATTCTGAGCGCTAAGAGGCCTATATTGGGAAAAAGAATGTCTACAAATAAAAACTACACAGAAGAATTGTGTGAAACTTATTTCTGTTCTGTTTGTTCAACTAAAAGAGTTGAACCTTAGTTTTGATTGAGCCGTTCTGAAACACTCTTTCTGTAGAAAATGCAAGTGGAGATTCGGAGCGCTAAGAGGGTATTTGTGGAAAAAGGAATGTCTCCAAATATAAACTACACAGAATCATTCTGTGAAACTTCTTTCTGATGTGTGCATTCAGCTAACAGAGTTAAACCATACTTTTGATTGAGCAGATCTGAACACTCTTTCTGTAGAAAATGCAACTGGACATTTGGAGCGCTAAGAGAGTAGTAGTGGAAAAAGGAATATATTCAAATATAAACTACACAGAAGCATTCTGTGAAATTTCTTTCTGATCTGAGCATTCAGCTAACAGAGTTAAACTATACTTTTGATTGAGCAGTTTTGAAACACTCTGTCTGTAGAAAATGCAACTGGACTTTCGTAGCACTAAGTGGGTAATAGTGGAAAAAAGAATATGTTCAAATATAAACTACACAGAAGCATTGTATGAAACTTCTTTCTGTTCTGTGCATTCAACTAACAGAGTTGAACCTTACTTTTGATTGAGCCTTTCTGAAACACTCTTTCTGTAGAAACTGCAATTGGACATTCTGAGCGCTAAGAGGCCTGTATTGGGAAAAATAATATATTCAAATAAAAACTACACAGAAGCATTGTGTGAAACTTATTACTGATATGTTCATTAAGCTAACAGAGTTAAACCATACTTTTGATTGCGCAGTTCTGAACACTCTTTCTGTAGAAAATGCAAATGGACATTCGGAGCGCTAAGAGGGTAATAGTGGAAAAAGGAATATATTCAAATATAAACTACACAGTAGCATTCTGTGAAAATTCTTTCTGTCCTGTGCATTCAACTAACAGATTTCAACCTTACTTTTGATTGAGCCGTTCTGAAACACTCTTTCTGTAGAAACTGCAATTGGACATGCTAAGCGCTAAGAGGCCTACATTGGGAAAAAGAATATCTTCAAATAAAAACTACACAGATGCATTCTGTGAAACTTATTTCTGATCTGTAAATTCAGTTAACAGAGATAAAACATATTTTTGATTGAGCAGTTATGAAACACTCTTTTTGTAGAAAATGCAAGTGGAGATTCGGAGCGCTAAGAGGGTAATAGTTGAAAAAGGAATGTCTTCAAATATAAACTACACAGAATCATTCGGTGAAACTTCTTTCTGATCTGTGCATGCAGCTAACAGAGTTAAAATATACTTTTGATTGAGCAGATCTGAACACTCTTTCTGTAGAAAATGCAACTGGACATTTTGAGCGCTAAGAGCGTAGTAGTGGAAAAAGTAATATATTCAAATATAAACTACACAGAAGCATCCTGTGAAACTTCTTTCTGATCTGAGCATTCAGCTAACAGAGTTAAACCATACTTTTGAGTGAGCAGTTTTGAAACACTCTGTCTGTAGAAAATGCAACTGGACATTCGTAGCACTAAGTGGGTAATAGTGGAAAAAAGAATATGTTCAAATATAAACTACACAGACGCATTGTATGAAACTTCTTTCTGTTCTGTGCATTCAACTAACAGAGTTGAACCTTACTTTTGATTGAGCCGTTCTGAAACACTCTTTCTGTAGAAACTGCAATTGGACATTCTGAGCGCTAAGAGGCCTATATTGGGAAAAAGAATGTCTACAAATAAAAACTACACAGAAGAATTGTGTGAAACTTATTTCTGTTCTGTTTGTTCAACTAAAAGAGTTGAACCTTAGTTTTGATTGAGCCGTTCTGAAACACTCTTTCTGTAGAAAATGCAAGTGGAGATTCGGAGCGCTAAGAGGGTATTAGTGGAAAAAGGAATGTCTCCAAATATAAACTACACAGAATCATTCTGTGAAACTTCTTTCTGATCTGTGCATTCAGCTAACAGAGTTAAAACATACTTTTGATTGAGCAGATCTGAACACTCTTTCTGTAGAAAATGCAACTGGACATTTGGAGCGCTAAGAGAGTAGTAGTGGAAAAAGGAATATATTCAAATATAAACTACACAGAAGCATTCTGTGAAACTTCTTTCTGATCTGAGCATTCAGCTAACAGAGTTAAACCATACTTTTGATTGAGCAGTTTCGAAACACTCTGTCTGTAGAAAATGCAACTGGACATTCGTAGCGCTAAGTGGGTAATAGTGCAAAAAAGAATATGTTCAAATATAAACTACACAGAAGCATTGTATGAAACTTCTTTCTGTTCTGTGCATTCAACTAACAGAGTTGAACCTGACTTTTGATTGAGAATTTCTGAAACACTCTTTCTGTAGAAACTGCAATTGGACATTCTGAGCGCTAAGAGGCCTATATTGGGAAAAATAATATCTTCAAATAAAAACTACACAGAAGCATTGTGTGAAACTTATTTCTGATATGTTCATTAAGCTAACAGAGTTAAACCATACTTTTGATTGCGCAGTTCTGAACATTCTTTCTGTAGAAAATGCAAGTGGACATTCGGAGCGCTAAGAGGGTAATAGTGGAAAAAGGAATATATTCAAATATAAACTACACAGTAGCATTCTGTGAAAATTCTTTCTTTTCTGTGCATTCAACTAACAGAGTTGAACCTTACTTTTGATTGAGCCGTTCTGAAACACTCTTTCTGTAGAAACTGCAATTGGACATGCTAAGCGCTAAGAGGCCTACATTGGGAAAAAGAATATCTTCAAATAAAAACTACACAGATGCATTCTGTGAAACTTATTTCTGATCTGTAAATCCAGTTAACAGAGATAAAACATATTTTTGATTGAGCAGTTATGAAACACTCTTTTTGTAGAAAATGCAAGTGGAGATTCGGAGCGCTAAGAGGGTAATAGTTCAAAAAGGAATGTCTTCAAATATAAACTACACAGAATCATTCGGTGAAACTTCTTTCTGATCTGAGCATTCAGCTAACAGAGTTAAACCATACTTTTGATTGAGCAGTTTTGAAACACTCTGTCTGTAGAAAATGCAACTGGACATTCGTAGCGCTAAGTGGGTAATAGTGGAAAAAAGAATATGTTCAAATATAAACTACACAGAAGCATTGTATGAAACTTCTTTCTGTTCTGTGCATTCAACTAACAGAGTTGAACCTTACTTTTGATTGAGCCGTTCTGAAACACTCTTTCTGTAGAAACTGCAATTGGACATTCTGAGCGCTAAGAGGCCTATATTGGGAAAAAGAATGTCTACAAATAAAAACTACACAGAAGAATTGTGTGAAACTTCTTTCTGTTCTGTTTGTTCAACTAAAAGAGTTGAACCTTAGTTTTGATTGAGCCGTTCTGAAACACTCTTTCTGTAGAAAATGCAAGTGGAGATTCGGAGCGCTAAGAGGGTAATAGTGGAAAAAGGAATGTCTCCAAATATAAACTACACAGAATCATTCTGTGAAACTTCTTTCTGATCTGTGCATTCAGCTAACAGAGTTAAACCATACTTTTGATTGAGCAGATCTGAACACTCTTTCTGTAGAAAATGCAACTGGACATTTGGAGCGCTAAGAGAGTAGTAGTGGAAAAAGGAATATATTCAAATATAAACTACACAGAAGCATTCTGTGAAACTTCTTTCTGATCTGAGCATTCAGCTAACAGAGTTAAACCATACTTTTGATTGAGCAGTTTTGAAACACTCTGTCTGTAGAAAATGTAACTGGACATTCGTAGCGCTAAGTGGGTAATAGTGCAAAAAAGAATATGTTCAAATATAAACTACACAGAAGCATTGTATGAAACTTCTTTCTGTTCTGTGCATTCAACTAACAGAGTTGAACCTGACTTTTGATTGAGCCTTTCTGAAACACTCTTTCTGTAGAAACTGCAATTGGACATTCTGAGCGCTAAGATGCCTATATTGGGAACAATAATATCTTCAAATACAAACTACACAGAAGCATTGTGTGAAACTTATTTCTGATATGTTCATTAAGCTAACAGAGTTAAACCATACTTTTGATTGCGCAGTTCTGAACATTCTTTCTGTAGAAAATGCAAGTGGACATTCGGAGCGCTAAGAGGGTAATAGTGGAAAAAGGAATATATTCAAATATAAACTACACAGTAGCATTCTGTGAAAATTCTTTCTGTTCTGTGCATTCAACTAACAGAGTTGAACCTTACTTTTGATTGAGCCGTTCTGAAACACTCTTTCTGTAGAAACTGCAATTGGACATGCTAAGCGCTAAGAGGCCTACATTGGGAAAAAGAATATCTTCAAATAAAAACTACACAGATGCATTCTGTGAAACTTATTTCTGATCTGTAAATTCAGTTAACAGAGATAAAACATATTTTTGATTGAGCAGTTATGAAACACTCTTTTTGTAGAAAATGCAAGTGGAGATTCGGAGCGCTAAGAGGGTAATAGTGGAAAAAGGAATGTCTTCAAATATAAACTACACAGAATCATTCGGTGAAACTTCTTTCTGATCTGTGCATGCAGCTAACAGAGTTAAAACATACTTTTGATTGAGCAGATCTGAACACTCTTTCTGTAGAAAATGCAACTGGACATTTCGAGCGCTAAGAGCGTAGTAGTGGAAAAAGGAATATATTCAAATATAAACTACACAGAAGCATTCTGTGAAACTTCTTTCTGATCTGAGCTTTCAGCTAACAGAGTTAAAGCATACTTTTGATTGAGCAGTTTTGAAACACTCTGTCTGTAGAAAATGCAACTGGACATTCGTAGCACTAAGTGGGTATTAGTGGAAAAAAGAATATGTTCAAATATAAACTACACAGAAGCATTGTATGAAACTTCTTTCTGTTCTGTGCATTCAACTAACAGAGTTGAACCTTACTTTTGATTGAGCCGTTCTGAAACACTCTTTCTGTAGAAACTGCAATTGGACATTCTGAGCGCTAAGAGGCCTATATTGGGAAAAAGAATGCCTACAAATAAAAACTACACAGAAGAATTGTGTGAAACATCTTTCTGTTCGGTTTGTTCAACTAAAAGAGTTGAACCCTAGTTTTGATTGAGCCGTTCTGAAACACTCTTTCTGTAGAAAATGCAAGTGGAGATTCGGGGCGCTAAGAGGGTATTAGTGGAAAAAGGAATGTCTCCAAAAATAAACTACACAGAATCATTCTGTGTAACTTCTTTCTGATCTGTGCATTCAGCTAACAGAGTTAAACCATACTTTTGATTGAGCAGATCTGAACACTCTTTCTGTAGAAAATGCAACTGGACATTTGGAGCGCTAAGAGAGTAGTAGTGGAAAAAGGAATATATACAAATATAAACTACACAGAAGCATTCTGTGAAACTTCTTTCTGATCTGAGCATTCAGCAAACAGAGTTAAACTATACATTTGATTGAGCAGTTTTGAAACACTCTGTCTGTAGAAAATGCAACTGGACATTCGTAGCGCTAAGTGGGTAATAGTGGAAAAAAGAATATGTTCAAATATAAACTACACAGAAGCATTGTATGAAACTTATTTCTGTTCTGTGCATTCAAATAACAGAGTTGAACCTTACTTTTGATTGAGCCTTTCTGAAACACTCTTTCTGTAGAAACTGCAATTGGACATTCTGAGCGCTAAGAGGCCTATATTGGGAAAAATAATATATTCAAATAAAAACTACACAGAAGCATTGTGTGAAACTTATTACTGATATGTTCATTAAGCTAACAGAGTTAAACCATACTTTTGATTGCGCAGTTCTGAACACTCTTTCTGTAGAAAATGCAAATGGACATTCGGAGCGCTAAGAGGGTAATAGTGGAAAAAGGAATATATTCAAATATAAACTACACAGTAGCATTCTGTGAAAATTCTTTCTGTTCTGTGCATTCAACTAACAGAGTTGAACCTTACTTTTGATTGAGCCGTTCTGAAACACTCTTTCTGTAGAAACTGCAATTGGACATGCTAAGCGCTAAGAGGCCTACATTGGGAAAAAGAATATCTTCAAATAAAAACTACTCAGATGCATTCTGTGAAACTTATTTCTGATCTGTAAATTCAGTTAACAGAGATAAAACATGTTTTTGATTGAGCAGTTATGAAACACTCTTTTTGTAGAAAATGCAAGTGGAGATTCGGAGCGCTAAGAGGGTAATAGTGGAAAAAGGAATGTCTTCAAATATAAACTACACAGAATCATTCGGTGAAACTTCTTTCTGATCTGTGCATGCAGCTAACAGAGTTAAAACATACTTTTGATTGAGCAGATCTGAACACTCTTTCTGTAGAATATGCAACTGGACATTTGGAGCGCTAAGAGCGTAGTAGTGGAAAAAGGAATATATTCAAATATAAACTACAAAGAAGCATTCTGTGAAACTTCTTTCTGATCTGAGCATTCAGCTAGCAGAGTTAAACCATACTTTTGATTGAGCAGTTTTGAAACACTCTGTCTGTAGAAAATGCAACTGGACATTCGTAGCACTAAGTGGGTAATAGTGGAAAAAATAATATGTTCAAATATAAACTACACAGAAGCATTGTATGAAACTTCTTTCTGTTCTGTGCATTCAACTAACAGAGTTGAACCTTACTTTTGATTGAGCCGTTCTGAAACACTCTTTCTGTAGAAACTGCAATTGGACATTCTGAGCGCTAAGAGGCCTATATTGGGAAAAAGAATGTCTACAAATAAAAACTACACAGAAGAATTGTGTGAAACTTCTTTCTGTTCTGTTTGTTCAACTAAAAGAGTTGAACCTTAGTTTTGATTGAGCCGTTCTGAAACACTCTTTCTGTAGAAAATGCAAGTGGAGATTCGGAGCGCTAAGAGGGTAATAGTGGAAAAAGGAATGTCTCCAAAGAGAAACTACACAGAATCATTCTGTGAAACTTCTTTCTGATCTGTGCATTCAGCTAACAGAGTTAAACCATACTTTAGATTGAGCAGATCTGAACACTCTTTCTGTAGAAAATGCAACTGGACATTTGTAGCGCTAAGAGAGTAGTAGTGGAAAAAGGAATATATTCAAATATAAACTACACAGAAGCATTCTGTGAAACTTCTTTCTGATCTGAGCATTCAGCTAACAGAGTTAAACCATACTTTTGATTGAGCAGTTTCGAAACACTCTGTCTGTAGAAAATGCAACTGGACATTTGTAGCGCTAAGTGGGTAATAGTGCAAAAAAGAATATGTTCAAATATAAACTACACAGAAGCATTGTATGAAACTTCTTTCTGTTCTGTGCATTCAACTAACAGAGTTGAACCTGACTTTTGATTGAGCCTTTCTGAAACACTCTTTCTGTAGAAACTGCAATTGGACATTCTGAGCGCTAAGAGGCCTGTATTGGGAAAAATAATATATTCAAATAAAAACTACACAGAAGCATTGTGTGAAACTTATTACTGATATGTTCATTAAGCTAACAGAGTTAAACCATACTTTTGATTGCGCAGTTCTGAACACTCTTTCTGTAGAAAATGCAAATGGACATTCGGAGCGCTAAGAGGGTAATAGTGGAAAAAGGAATATATTCAAATATAAACTACACAGTAGCATTCTGTGAAAATTCTTTCTGTCCTGTGCATTCAACTAACAGATTTCAACCTTACTTTTGATTGAGCCGTTCTGAAACACTCTTTCTGTAGAAACTGCAATTGGACATGCTAAGCGCTAAGAGGCCTACATTGGGAAAAAGAATATCTTCAAATAAAAACTACACAGATGCATTCTGTGAAACTTATTTCTGATCTGTAATTCAGTTAACAGAGATAAAACATATTTTTGATTGAGCAGTTATGAAACACTCTTTTTGTAGAAAATGCAAGTGGAGATTCGGAGCGCTAAGAGGGTAATAGTGGAAAAAGGAATGTCTTCAAATATAAACTACACAGAATCATTCGGTGAAACTTCTTTCTGATCTGTGCATGCAGCTAACAGAGTTAAAATATACTTTTGATTGAGCAGATCTGAACACTCTTTCTGTAGAAAATGCAACTGGACATTTGGAGCGCTAAGAGCGTAGTAGTGGAAAAAGGAATATATTCAAATATAAACTACACAGAAGCATTCTGTGAAACTTCTTTCTGATCTGAGCATTCAGCTAACAGAGTTAAACCATACTTTTGATTGAGCAGTTTTGAAACACTCTGTCTGTAGAAAATGCAACTGGACATTCGTAGCACTAAGTGGGTAATAGTGGAAAAAAAATATGTTCAAATATAAACTACACAGAAGCATTGTATGAAACTTCTTTCTGTTCTGTGCATTCAACTAACAGAGTTGAACCTTACTTTTGATTTAGCCGTTCTGAAACACTCTTTCTGTAGAAACTGCAATTGGACATTCTGAGCGCTAAGAGGCCTATATTGGGAAAAAGAATGTCTACAAATAAAAACTACACAGAAGAATTGTGTGAAACTTCTTTCTGTTCTGTTTGTTCAACTAAAAGAGTTGAACCTTAGTTTTGATTGAGCCGTTCTGAAACACTCTTTCTGTAGAAAATGCAAGTGGAGATTCGGAGCGCTAAGAGGGTATTAGTGGAAAAAGGAATGTCTCCAAATATAAACTACACAGAATCATTCTGTGAAACGTCTTTCTGATCTGTGCATTCAGCTAACAGAGTTAAACCATACTTTTGATTGAGCAGATCTGAACACTCTTTCTGTAGAAAATGCAACTGGACATTTGGAGCGCTAAGAGAGTAGTAGTGGAAAAAGGAATATATTCAAAAATAAACTACACAGAAGCATTCTGTGAAACTTCTTTCTGATCTGAGCATTCAGCTAACAGAGTTAAACTATACTTTTGATTGAGCAGTTTCGAAACACTCTGTCTGTAGAAAATGCAACTGGACATTCGTAACGCTAAATGGGTAATAGTGGAAAAAAGAATATGTTCAAATATAAACTACACAGAAGCATTGTATGAAACTTCTTTCTGTTCTGTGCATTCAACTAACAGAGTTGAACCTTACTTTTGATTGAGCCTTTCTGAAACACTCTTTCTGTAGAAACTGCAATTGGACATTCTGAGCGCTAAGAGGCCTATATTGGGAAAAATAATATATTCAAATAAAAACTACACAGAAGCATTGTGTGAAACTTATTACTGATATGTTCATTAAGCTAACAGAGTTAAACCATACTTTTGATTGCGCAGTTCTGAACACTCTTTCTGTAGAAAATGCAAGTGGACATTCGGAGCGCTAAGAGGGTAATAGTGGAAAAAGGAATATATTCAAATATAAACTACACAGTAGCATTCTGTGAAAATTCTTTCTGTTCTGTGCATTCAACTAACAGAGTTGAACCTTACTTTTGATTGAGCCGTTCTGAAACACTCTTTCTGTAGAAAATGCAAGTGGAGATTCGGAGCGCTAAGAGGGTATTTGTGGAAAAAGGAATGTCTCCAAATATAAACTACACAGAATCATTCTGTGAAACTTCTTTCTGATCTGTGCATTCAGCTAACAGAGTTAAACCATACTTTTGATTGAGCAGATCTGAACACTCTTTCTGTAGAAAATGCAACTGGACATTTGGAGCGCTAAGAGAGTAGTAGTGGAAAAAGGAATATATTCAAATATAAACTACACAGAAGCATTCTGTGAAATTTCTTTCTGATCTGAGCATTCAGCTAACAGAGTTAAACTATACTTTTGATTGAGCAGTTTTGAAACACTCTGTCTGTAGAAAATGCAACTGGACTTTCGTAGCACTAAGTGGGTAATAGTGGAAAAAAGAATATGTTCAAATATAAACTACACAGAAGCATTGTATGAAACTTCTTTCTGTTCTGTGCATTCAACTAACAGAGTTGAACCTTACTTTTGATTGAGCCTTTCTGAAACACTCTTTCTGTAGAAACTGCAATTGGACATTCTGAGCGCTAAGAGGCCTGTATTGGGAAAAATAATATATTCAAATAAAAACTACACAGAAGCATTGTGTGAAACTTATTACTGATATGTTCATTAAGCTAACAGAGTTAAACCATACTTTTGATTGCGCAGTTCTGAACACTCTTTCTGTAGAAAATGCAAATGGACATTCGGAGCGCTAAGAGGGTAATAGTGGAAAAAGGAATATATTCAAATATAAACTACACAGTAGCATTCTGTGAAAATTCTTTCTGTCCTGTGCATTCAACTAACAGATTTCAACCTTACTTTTGATTGAGCCGTTCTGAAACACTCTTTCTGTAGAAACTGCAATTGGACATGCTAAGCGCTAAGAGGCCTACATTGGGAAAAAGAATATCTTCAAATAAAAACTACACAGATGCATTCTGTGAAACTTATTTCTGATCTGTAAATTCAGTTAACAGAGATAAAACATATTTTTGATTGAGCAGTTATGAAACACTCTTTTTGTAGAAAATGCAAGTGGAGATTCGGAGCGCTAAGAGGGTAATAGTTGAAAAAGGAATGTCTTCAAATATAAACTACACAGAATCATTCGGTGAAACTTCTTTCTGATCTGTGCATGCAGCTAACAGAGTTAAAATATACTTTTGATTGAGCAGATCTGAACACTCTTTCTGTAGAAAATGCAACTGGACATTTGGAGCGCTAAGAGCGTAGTAGTGGAAAAAGGAATATATTCAAATATAAACTACACAGAAGCATTCTGTGAAACTTCTTTCTGATCTGAGCATTCAGCTAACAGAGTTAAACCATACTTTTGATTGAGCAGTTTTGAAACACTCTGTCTGTAGAAAATGCAACTGGACATTCGTAGCACTAAGTGGGTAATAGTGGAAAAAAGAATATGTTCAAATATAAACTACACAGAAGCATTGTATGAAACTTCTTTCTGTTCTGTGCATTCAACTAACAGAGTTGAACCTTACTTTTGATTTAGCCGTTCTGAAACACTCTTTCTGTAGAAACTGCAATTGGACATTCTGAGCGCTAAGAGGCCTATATTGGGAAAAAGAATGTCTACAAATAAAAACTACACAGAAGAATTGTGTGAAACTTCTTTCTGTTCTGTTTGTTCAACTAAAAGAGTTGAACCTTAGTTTTGATTGAGCCGTTCTGAAACACTCTTTCTGTAGAAAATGCAAGTGGAGATTCGGAGCGCTAAGAGGGTATTAGTGGAAAAAGGAATGTCTCCAAATATAAACTACACAGAATCATTCTGTGAAACGTCTTTCTGATCTGTGCATTCAGCTAACAGAGTTAAACCATACTTTTGATTGAGCAGATCTGAACACTCTTTCTGTAGAAAATGCAACTGGACATTTGGAGCGCTAAGAGAGTAGTAGTGGAAAAAGGAATATATTCAAAAATAAACTACACAGAAGCATTCTGTGAAACTTCTTTCTGATCTGAGCATTCAGCTAACAGAGTTAAACTATACTTTTGATTGAGCAGTTTCGAAACACTCTGTCTGTAGAAAATGCAACTGGACATTCGTAACGCTAAATGGGTAATAGTGGAAAAAAGAATATGTTCAAATATAAACTACACAGAAGCATTGTATGAAACTTCTTTCTGTTCTGTGCATTCAACTAACAGAGTTGAACCTTACTTTTGATTGAGCCTTTCTGAAACACTCTTTCTGTAGAAACTGCAATTGGACATTCTGAGCGCTAAGAGGCCTATATTGGGAAAAATAATATATTCAAATAAAAACTACACAGAAGCATTGTGTGAAACTTATTACTGATATGTTCATTAAGCTAACAGAGTTAAACCATACTTTTGATTGCGCAGTTCTGAACACTCTTTCTGTAGAAAATGCAAGTGGACATTCGGAGCGCTAAGAGGGTAATAGTGGAAAAAGGAATATATTCAAATATAAACTACACAGTAGCATTCTGTGAAAATTCTTTCTGTTCTGTGCATTCAACTAACAGAGTTGAACCTTACTTTTGATTGAGCCGTTCTGAAACACTCTTTCTGTAGAAACTGCAATTGGACATGCTAAGCGCTAAGAGGCCTATATTGGGAAAAAGAATATCTTCAAACAAAAACTACACAGATGCATTCTGTGAAACTTATTTCTGATCTGTAAATTCAGTTAACAGAGATAAAACATATTTTTGATTGAGCAGTTATGAAACACTCTTTTTGTAGAAAATGCAAGTGGAGATTCGGAGCGCTAAGAGGGTAATAGTGGAAAAAGGAATGTCTTCAAATATAAACTACACAGAATCATTCGGTGAAACTTCTTTCTGATCTGTGCATGCAGATAACAGAGTTAAAACATACTTTTGATTGAGCAGATCTGAACACTCTTTCTGTAGAAAATGCAACTGGACATTTGGAGCGCTAAGAGCGTAGTAGTGGAAAAAGGAATATATTCAAATATAAACTACACAGAAGCATTCTGTGAAACTTCTTTCTGATCTGAGCATTCAGCTAACAGAGTTAAACCATACTTTTGATTGAGCAGTTTTGAAACACTCTGTCTGTAGGAAATGCAACTGGACATTCGTAGCACTAAGTGGGTAATAGTGGAAAAAATAATATGTTCAAATATAAACTACACAGAAGCATTGTATGAAACTTCTTTCTGTTCTGTGCATTCAACTAACAGAGTTGAACCTTACTTTTGATTGAGCCGTTCTGAAACACTCTTTCTGTAGAAACTGCAATTGGACATTCTGAGCGCTAAGAGGCCTATATTGGGAAAAAGAATGTCTACAAATAAAAACTACACAGAAGAATTGTGTGAAACTTCTTTCTGTTCTGTTTGTTCAACTAAAAGAGTTGAACCTTAGTTTTGATTGAGCCGTTCTGACACACTCTTTCTGTAGAAAATGCAAGAGGAGATTCGGAGCGCTAAGAGGGTATTAGTGGAAAAAGGAATGTCTCCAAATATAAACTACACAGAATCATTCTGTGAAACTTCTTTCTGATCTGTGCATTCAGCTAACAGAGTTAAACCATACTTTTGATTGAGCAGATCTGAACACTCTTTCTGTAGAAAATGCAACTGGACATTTGGAGCGCTAAGAGAGTAGTAGTGGAAAAAGGAATATATTCAAATATAAACTACACAGAAGCATTATGTGAAACTTCTTTCTGATCTGAGCATTCAGCTAACAGAGTTAAACTATACTTTTGATTGAGCAGTATCGAAACAATCTGTCTGTAGAAAATGCAACTGGACATTCGTAACGCTAAGTGGGTAATGGTGGAAAAAATAATATGTTCAAATATAAACTACACAGAAGCATTGTATGAAACTACTTTCTGTTCTGTGCATTCAACTAACAGAGTTGAACCTTACTTTTGATTGAGCCTTTCTGAAACACTCTTTCTGTAGAAACTGCAATTGGACATTCTGAGCGCTAAGAGGCCTATATTGGGAAAAATAATATATTCAAATAAAAACTACACAGAAGCATTGTGTGAAACTTATTTCTGATATGTTCATTAAGCTAACAGAGTTAAACCATACTTTTGATTGCGCCGTTCTGAACACTTTTTCTGTAGAAAATGCAAGTGGACATTCGGAGCGCTAAGAGGGTAATAGTGGAAAAAGGAATATATTCAAATATAAACTACACAGAAGCATTCTGTGAAACTTCTTTCTGATCTGAGCATTCAGCTAACAGAGTTAAACCATACTTTTGATTGAGCAGTTTTGAAACACTCTGTCTGTAGAAAATGCAACTGGACATTCGTAGCGCTAAGTGGTTAATAGTGGAAAAAAGAATATTTTCAAATATAAACTACACAGAAGCATTGTATGAAACTTCTTTCTGTTCTGTGCATTCAACTAACAGAGTTGAACCTTACTTTTGATTGAGCCGTTCTGAAACACTCTTTCTGTAGAAACTGCAATTGGACATGCTAAGCGCTAAGAGGCCTACATTGGGAAAAAGAATATCTTCAAATAAAAACTACACAGATGCATTCTGTGACACTTATTTCTGACCTGTAAATTCAGTTAACAGAGATAAAACATATTTTTGATAGTGCAGTTATGAAACACACTTTTTGTAGAAAATGCAAGTGGAGATTCGGAGCGCTAAAATGGTAATAGTGGAAAAAGGAATGTCTTCAAATATAAACTACACAGAATCATTCGGTGAAACTTCTTTCTGATCTGTGCATTCAGCTAACAGAGTTAAACCATACTTTTGATTGAGCAGATCTGAACACTCTTTCTGTAGAAAATGCAACTGGACATTTGGAGCGCTAAGAGCGTAGTAGTGGAAAAAGGAATATATTCAAATATAAACTACACAGAAGCATTCTGTGAAACTTCTTTCGGATCTGAGCATTCAGCTAACAGAGTTAAACCATACTTTTGATTGAGCAGTTTTGAAACACTCTGTCTGTAGAAAATGCAACTGGACATTCGTAGCGCTAAGTGGGTAATAGTGGAAAAAAGAATATGTTCAAATATAAACTACACAGAAGCATTGTATGAAACTTCTTTCTGTTCTGTGCATTCAACTAACAGAGTTGAACCTTACTTTTGATTGAGCCGTTCTGAAACACTCTTTCTGTAGAAACTGCAATTGGACATGCTAAGCGCTAAGAGGCCTACATTGGGAAATGGAATATCTTCAAATAAAAACTACACAGATGCATTCTGTGAAACTTATTTCTGATCTGTAAATTCAGTTAACAGAGATAAAACATATTTTTGATTGAGCAGTTATGAAACACTCTTTTTGTAGAAAATGCAAGTGGAGATTCGGAGCGCTAAGATGGTACTAGTGGAAAAAGGAATGTCTTCAAATATAAACTACACAGAATCATTCGGTGAAACTTCTTTCTGATCTGTGCATTCAGCTAACAGAGTTAAACCATACTTTTGATTGAGCAGTTTTGAAACACTCTGTCTGTAGAAAATGCAACTGGACATTCGAAGCGCTAAGTGGGTAATAGTGGAAAAAAGAATATGTTCAAATATAAACTACACAGAAGCATTGTATGAAACATCTTTCTGTTCTGTGCATTCAACTAACAGAGTTGAACCTTACTTTTGATTGAGCCGTTCTGAAACACTCTTTCTGTAGAAACTGCAATTGGACATTCTGAGCGCTAAGAGACCTATATTGGGAAAACGAATGTCTACAAATAAAAACTACACAGAAGAATTGTGTGAAACTTCTTTCTGTTCTGTTTGTTCAACTAAAAGAGTTGAACCTTAGTTTTCATTGAGCCGTTCTGAAACACTCTTTCTGTAGAAAATGCAAGTGGAGATTCGGAGCGCTAAGAGGGTTATAGTGGAAAAAGGAATGTCTCCAAATATAAACTACAGAGAATCATTCAGTGAAACATCTTTCTGATATGTGCATTCAGCTAACAGAGTTAAACCATACTTTTGATTGAGCAGATCTGAACACTCTTTCTGTAGAAAATGCAACTGGACATTTGGAGCGCTAAGAGAGTAGTAGTGAAAAAGGAATATATTCAAATATAAACTACACAGAAGCATTCTGTGAAACTTCTTTCTGATCTGAGCATTCAGCTAACAGAGTTAAACCATACTTTTGATTGAGCAGTTTTGAAACACTCTGTCTGTAGAAAATGCAACTGGACATTCATAGCGCTAAGTGGGTAATAGTGGAAAAAAGAATATGTTCAAATATAAACTACACAGAAGCATTGTATGAAACTTCTTTCTGTTCTGTGCATTCAACTAACAGAGTTGAACCTTACTTTTGATTGAGCCTTTCTGAAACACTCTTTCTGTAGAAACTGCAATTTTACATTCTGAGCGCTAAGAGGCCTCTATTGGGAAAAATAATATCTTCACATAAAAACTACACAGAAGCATTGTGTGAAACTTATTTCTGATATGTTCATTAAGCTAACAGAGTTAAACCATACTTTTGATTGCGCCGTTCTGAACACCCTTTCTGTAGAAAATGCAAGTGGACATTCGGAGCGCTAAGAGGGTAATAGTGGAAAAAGGAATATATTCAAATATAAACTACACAGAAGCATTCTGTGAAACTTCTTTCTGATCTGAGCATTCAGCTAACAGAGTTAAACCATACTTTTGATTGAGCAGTTTTGAAACACTCTGTCTGTAGAAAATGCAACTGGACATTCGTAGCGCTAAGTGGGTAATAGTGGAAAAAAGAATATTTTCAAATATAAACTACACAGAAGCATTGTATGAAACTTCTTTCTGTTCTGTGCATTCAACTAACAGAGTTGAACCTTACTTTTGATTGAGCCGTTCTGAAACACTCTTTCTGTAGAAACTGCAATTGGACATGCTAAGCGCTAAGAGGCCTACATTGGGAAAAAGAATATCTTCAAATAAAAACTACACAGATGCATTCTGTGACACTTATTTCTGACCTGTAAATTCAGTTAACAGAGATAAAACATATTTTTGATAGTGCAGTTATGAAACACACTTTTTGTAGAAAATGCAAGTGGAGATTCGGAGCGCTAAAATGGTAATAGTGGAAAAAGGAATGTCTTCAAATATAAACTGCACAGAATCATTCGGTGAAACTTCTTTCTGATCTGTGCATTCAGCTAACAGAGTTAAACCATACTTTTGATTGAGCAGATCTGAACACTCTTTCTGTAGAAAATGCAACTGGACATTTGGAGCGCTAAGAGCGTAGTAGTGGAAAAAGGAATATATTCAAATATAAACTACACAGAAGCATTCTGTGAAACTTCTTTCGGATCTGAGCATTCAGCTATCAGAGTTAAACCATACTTTTGATTGAGCAGTTTTGAAACACTCTGTCTGTAGAAAATGCAACTGGACATTCGTAGCGCTAAGTGGGTAATAGTGGAAAAAAAATATGTTCAAATATAAACTACACAGAAGCATTGTATGAAACTTCTTTCTGTTCTGTGCATTCAACTAACAGAGTTGAACCTTACTTTTGATTGAGCCGTTCTGAAACAGTCTTTCTGTAGAAACTGCAATTGGACATTCTGAGCGCTAAGAGGGCTCTATTGGGAAAAATAATATCTTCAAATAAAAACTACACAGAAGAATTGCGTGAAACTTATTTCTGATATGTTCATTAAGCTAACAGAGTTAAACCATACTTTTGATTGCGCAGTTCTGAACACTCTTTCTGTAGAAAATGCAAGTGGACATTCGGAGCGCTAAGAGGGTAATAGTGGAAAAAGGAATATATTCAAATATAAACTACACAGTAGCATTCTGTGAAAATTCTTTCTGTTCTGTGCATTCAACTAACAGAGTTGAACCTTACTTTTGATTGAGCCGTTCTGAAACACTCTTTCTGTAGAAACTGCAATTGGACTTGCTAAGCGCTAAGAGGCCTACATTGGGAAAAAGAATATCTTCAAATAAAAACTACACAGATGCATTCTGTGAAACTTATTTCTGATCTGTAAATTCAGTTAACAGAGATAAAACATATTTTTGATTGAGCAGTTATGAAACACTCTTTTTGTAGAAAATGCAAGTGGAGATTCGGAGCGCTAAGAGGGTAATAGTGGAAAAAGGAAAGTCTTCAAATATAAACTACACAGAATCATTCGGTGAAACTTCTTTCTGATCTGTGCATTCAGCTAACAGAGTTAAACCATACTTTTGATTGAGCAGATCTGAACACTCTTTCTGTAGAAAATGCAACTGGACATTTGGAGCGCTAAGAGCGTAGTAGTGGAAAAAGGAATATATTCAAATATAAACCACACAGAAGAATTCTGTGAAACTTCTTTCTGATCTGAGCATTCAGCTAACAGAGTTAACCATACATTTGATTGAGCAGTTTTGAAACACTCTGTCTGTAGAAAATGCAACTGGACATTCGTAGCGCTAAGTGGGTAATAGTGGAAAAAAGAATATGTTCAAATATAAACTACACAGAAGCATTGTATGAAACTTCTTTCTGTTCTGTGCATTCAACTAACAGAGTTGAACCTTACTTTGATTGAGCCTTTCTGAAACACTCTTTCTGTAGAAACTGCAATTGGACATTCTGAGCGCTAAGAGGCCTCTATTGGGAAAAATAATATCTTCAAATAAAAACTACACAGAAGCATTGTGTGAAACTAATTTCTGATATGTTCATTAAGCTAACAGAGTTAAACCATACTTTTGATTGCGCAGTTCTGAACACTCTTTCTGTAGAAAATGCAAGTGGACATTCGGAGCGCTAAGAGGGTAATAGTGGAAAAAGGAATATATTCAAATATAAACTACACAGTAGCATTCTGTGAAAATTCTTTCTGTTCTGTGCATTCAACTAACAGAGTTGAACTTTACTTTTGATTGAGCCGTTCTGAAACACTCTTTCTGTAGAAACTGCAATTGGACATGCTAAGCGCTAAGAGGCCTACATTGGGAAAAAGAATATCTTCAAATAAAAACTACACAGATGCATTCTGTGAAACTTATTTCTGATGTGTAAATTCAGTTAACAGAGATAAAACATATTTTTGATTGAGCAGTTATGAAACACTCTTTTTGTAGAAAATGCAAGTGGAGATTCGGAGCGCTAAGTGGGTAATAGTGGAAAAAGGAATGTCTTCAAATATAAACTACACAGAATCATTCGATGAAACTTCTTTCTGATCTGTGCATTCAGCTAACAGAGTTAAACCATACTTTTGATTGAGCAGATCTGAACACTCTTTCTGTAGAAAATGCAACTGGACATTTGGAGCGCTAAGAGCGTAGTAGTGGAAAAAGGAATATATTTAAATATAAACTACACAGAAGCATTCTGTGAAACTTCTTTCTGATCTGAGCATTCAGCTAACAGAGTTAAAGCATACTTTTGATTGAGCAGTTTTGAAACACTCTGTCTGTAGGAAATGCAACTGGACATTCGTAGCGCTAAGTGGGTAATAGTGGAAAAAAAAATATGTTCAAATATAAACTACACAGAAGCATTGTATGAAACTTCTTTCTGTTCTGTGCATTCAACTAACAGAGTTGAACCTTACTTTTGATTGAGCCGTTCTGAAACACTCTTTCTGTAGAAACTGCAATTGGACATTCTGAGCGCTAAGATGCCTATATTGGGAAAAAGAATGTCTACAAATAAAAACTACACAGAAGAATTGTGTGAAACTTCTTTCTGTTCTGTTTGTTCAACTAAAAGAGTTGAACCTTAGTTTTGATTGAGCCGTTCTGAAACACTCTTTCTGTAGAAAATGCAAGTGGAGATTCGGAGCGCTAAGAGGGTAATAGTGGAAAAAGGAATGTCTCCAAATATAAACTACACAGAATCATTCTGTGAAACTTCTTTCTGATCTGTGCATTCAGCTAACAGAGTTAAACCATACTTTTGATTGAGCAGATCTGAACACTCTTTCTGTAGAAAATGCAACTGGACATTTGGAGCGCTAAGAGAGTAGTAGTGGAAAAAGGAATATATTCAAATATAAACTACACAGAAGCATTCTGTGAAACTTCTTTCTGATCTGAGCATTCAGCAAACAGAGTTAAACCATACTTTTGATTGAGCAGTTTTGAAACACTCTGTCTGTAGAAAATGCAACTGGACATTCGTAGCGCTAAGTGGGTAATAGTGGAAAAAAGAATATGTTCAAATATAAACTACACAGAAGCATTGTATGAAACTTCTTTCTGTTCTGTGCATTCAACTAACAGAGTTGAACCTTACTTTGATTGAGCCTTTCTGAAACACACTTTCTGTTGAAACTGCAATTGGACATTCTGAGCGCTAAGAGGCATCTATTGGGAAAAATAATATCTTCAAATAAAAACTACACAGAAGCATTGTGTGAAACTTATTTCTGATATGTTCATTAAGCTAACAGAGTTAAACCATACTTTTGATTGCGCAGTTCTGAACACTCTTTCTGTAGAAAATGCAAGTGGACATTCGGAGCGCTAAGAGGGTAATAGTGGAAAAAGGAATATATTCAAATATAAACTACACAGTAGCATTCTGTGAAAATTCTTTCTGTTCTGTGCATTCAACTAACAGAGTTGAACCTTACTTTTGATTGAGCCGTTCTGAAACACTCTTTCTGTAGAAACTGCAATTGGACATGCTAAGCGCTAAGAGGCCTAACTTGGGAAAAAGAATATCTTCAAATAAAAACTACACAGATGCATTCTGTGAAACTTATTTCTGATTTGTAAATTCAGTTAACAGAGATAAAACATATTTTTGATTGAGCAGTTATGAAACACTGTTTTTGTAGAAAATGCAAGTGGAGATTCGGAGCACTAAGAGGGTAATAGTGGAAAAAGGAATGTCTCCAAATATAAATTACACAGAATCATTCGGTGAAACTTCTTTCTGATCTGTGCATTCAGCTAACAGAGTTAAAACATACTTTTGATTGAGCAGATCTGAACACTCTTTCTGTAGAAAATGCAACTGGACATTTGGAGCGCTAAGAGCGTAGTAGTGGAAAAAGGAATATATTCAAATATAAACTACACAGAAGCATTCTGTGAAACTTCTTTCTGATCTGAGCATTCAGCTAACGGAGTTAAACCATACTTTTGATTGAGCAGTTTTGAAACACTCTGTCTGTAGAAAATGCAACTGGACATTCGTAGCGCTAAGTGGGTAATAGTGGAAAAAAGAATATGTTCAAATATAAACTACACAGAAGCATTGAATGAAATTTCTTTCTGTTCTGTGCATTCAACTAACAGAGTTGAACCTTACTTTTTATTGAGCCTTTCTGAAACACTCTTTCTGTAGAAACTGCAATTGGACATTCAGAGCGCTAAGAGGCCTATATTGGGAAAAATAATATCTTCAAATAAAAACTACACAGAAGCATTGTGTGAAACTTATTTCTGATATGTTCATTAAGCTAGCAGAGTTAAACCATACTTTTGATTGCGCAGTTCTGAACACTCTTTCTGTAGAAAATGCAAGTGGACATTCGGAGCGCTAAGAGGGTAATAGTGGAAAAAGGAATATATTCAAATATAAACTACACAGTAGCATTCTGTGAAAATTCTTTCTGTTCTGTGCATTCAACTAACAGAGTTGAACCTTACTTTTGATTGAGCCGTTCTGAAACACTCTTTCTGTAGCAACTGCAATTGGACATGCTAAGCGCAAAGAGGCCTACATTGGGAAAAAGAATATCTTCAAGTAAAAACTACACAGATGCATTCTGTGAAACTTATTTCTGATCTGTAAATTCAGTTAGAAGAGATAAAACATATTTTTGATTGAGCAGTTATGAAACACTCTTTTTGTAGAAAATGCAAGTGGATATTTGGAGCGCTAACAGGGTAATAGTGGAAAAAGGAATGTCTTCAAATATAAACTACACAGAATCATTCGGTGAAACTTCTTTCTGATCTGTGCATTCAGCTAACAGAGTTAAACCATACTTTTGATTGAGCAGATCTGAACACTCTTTCTGTAGAAAATGCAACTGGACATTTGGAGCGCTAAGAGCGTAGTAGTGGAAAAAGGAATATATTCAAATATAAACTACACAGAAGCATTCTGTGAAACTTCTTTCTGATCTGAGCATTCAGCTAACAGAGTTAAACCATACTTTTGATTGAGCAGTTTTGAAACACTCTGTCTGTAGAAAATGCAACTGGACTTTCGTAGCGCTACGTTGGTAATAGTGGACAAAAGAATATGTTCAAATATAAACTACACAGAATCATTGTATGAAACTTCTTTCTGTTCTGTGCATTCAACTAACAGAGTTGAACCTTACTTTTGATTGAGCCGTTCTGAAACACTCTTTCTGTAGAAACTGCAATTGGACATTCTGAGCGCTAAGAGGCCTATATTGGGAAAAATAATATCTCCAAATAAAAACTACACAGAAGCATTGTGTGAAACTTATTTCTGATATGTTCATTAAGCTAACAGAGTTAAACCATACTTTTGATTGCGCAGTTCTGAACACTCTTTCTGTAGAAAATGCAAGTGGACATTCGGAGCGCTAAGAGGGTAATAGTGGAAAAAGGAATATATTCAAATATAAACTACTCTGTAGCATTCTGTGAAAATTCTTTCTGTTCTGTGCATTCAACTAACAGAGTTCAACCTTACTTTTGATTGAGCCGTTCTGAAACACTCTTTCTGTAGAAACTGCAATTGGACATGCTAAGCGCTAAGAGGCCTACATTGGGGAAAAGAATATCTTCAAATAAAAACTACACAGATGCATTCTGTGAAACTTATTTCTGATCTGTAAATTCAGTTAACAGAGATAAAACATATTTTTGATTGAGCAGTTATGAAACACTCTTTTTTAGAAAATGCAAGTGGAGATTCGGAGCGCTAAGAGGGTAATAGTGGAAAAAGGAATGTCTTCAAATATAAACTACACAGAATCATTCGGTGAAACTTCTTTCTGATCTGTGCATTCAGCTAACAGAGTTAAACCATACTTTTGATTGAGCAGATCTGAACACTCTTTCTGTAGAAAATGCAACTGGACATTTGGAGCGCTAAGAGCGTAGTAGTGGAAAAAGGAATATATTCAAATATAAACTACACAGAAGCATTCTGTGAAACTTCTTTCTGATCTGAGAATTCAGCTAACAGAGTTCAAGCATACTTTTGATTGAGCAGATTTGAAACACTCTGTCTGTAGAAAATGCAACTAGACATTCGTAGCGCTAAGTGGGTAATAGTGGAAAAAAGAATATGTTCAAATATAAACTACACAGAAGCATTGTATGAAACATCTTTCTGTTCTGTGCATTCAACTAACAGAGTTGAACCTTATTTTGATTGAGCCTTTCTGAAACACTCTTTCTGTAGAAACTGCAATTGGACATTCTGAGCGCTAAGAGGCCTATATTGGGAAAAATAATATCTTCAAATAAAAACTACACAGAAGCATTGTGTGAAACTTATTTCTGATATGTTCATTAAGCTAACAGAGTTAAACCATACTTTTGATTGCGCAGTTCTGAACACTCTTTCTGTAGAAAATGCAAGTGGACATTCGGAGCGCTAAGAGGGTAATAGTGGAAAAAGGAATATATTCAAATATAAACTACACAGTAGCATTCTGTGAAAATTCTTTCTGTTCTGTGCATTCAACTAACAGAGTTGAACCTTACTTTTGATTGAGCCGTTCTGAAACACTCTTTCTGTAGAAACTGCAATTGGACATGCTAAGCGCTAAGAGGCCTACATTGGGGAAAAGAATATCTTCAAATAAAAACTACACAGATGCATTCTGTGAAACTTATTTCTGATCTGTAAATTCAGTTAACAGAGATAAAACATATTTTTGATTGAGCAGTTATGAAACACTCTTTTTGTAGAAAATGCAAGTGGAGATTCGGAGCGCTAAGAGGGTAATAGTGGAAAAAGGAATGTGTTCAAATATAAACTACACAGAATCATTCGGTGAAACTTCTTTCTGATCTGTGCATTCAGCTAACAGAGTTAAACCATACTTTTGATTGAGCAGATCTGAACACTCTTTCTGTAGAAAATGCAACTGGACATTTGGAGCGCTAAGAGCGTAGCAGTGGAAAAAGGAATATATTCAAATATAAACTACACAGAAGCATTCTGTGAAACTTCTTTCTGATCTGAGCATTCAGCTAACAGAGTTAAAGCATACTTTTGATTGAGCAGTTTTGAAACACTCTGTCTGTAGAAAATGCAACTGGACATTCGTAGCGCTAAGTGGGTAATAGTGGAAAAAAGAATATGTTCAAATAGAAACTACACAGAAGCATTGTATGAAACTTCTTTCTGTTCTGTGCATTCAACTAACAGAGTTGAACCTTACTTTTGATTGAGCCGTTCTGAAACACTCTTTCTGTAGAAACTGCAATTGGACATTCTGAGCGCTAAGAGGCCTATATTGGGAAAAAGAATGTCTACAAATAAAAACTACACAGAAGAATTGTGTGAAACTTCTTTCTGTTCTGTTTGTTCAACTAAAAGAGTTGAACCTTAGTTTTGATTGAGCCGTTCTGAAACACTCTTTCTGTAGAAAATGCAAGTGGAGATTCGGAGCGCTAAGAGGGTAATAGTGGAAAAAGGAATGTCTCCAAATATAAACTACACAGAATCATTCTGTGAAACTTCTTTCTGATCTGTGCATTCAGCTAACAGAGTTAAACCATACTTTTGATTGAGCAGATCTGAACACTCTTTCTGTAGAAAATGCAACTGGACATTTGGAGCGCTAAGAGAGTAGTAGTGGAAAAAGGAATATATTCAAATATAAACTACACAGAAGCATTCTGTGAAACTTCTTTCTGATCTGAGCATTCAGCAAACAGAGTTAAACCATACTTTTGATTGAGCAGTTTTGAAACACTCTGTCTGTAGAAAATGCAACTGGACATTCGTAGCGCTAAGTGGGTAATAGTGAAAAAAAGAATATGTTCAAATATAAACTACACAGAAGCATTGTATGAAACTTCTTTCTGTTCTGTGCATTCAACTAACAGAGTTGAACCTTACTTTGATTGAGCCTTTCTGAAACACACTTTCTGTTGAAACTGCAATTGGACATTCTGAGCGCTAAGAGGCATCTATTGGGAAAAATAATATCTTCAAATAAAAACTACACAGAAGCATTGTGTGAAACTTATTTCTGATATGTTCATTAAGCTAACAGAGTTAAACCATACTTTTGATTGCGCAGTTCTGAACACTCTTTCTGTAGAAAATGCAAGTGGACATTCGGAGCGCTAAGAGGGTAATAGTGGAAAAAGGAATATATTCAAATATAAACTACACAGTAGCATTCTGTGAAAATTCTTTCTGTTCTGTGCATTCAACTAACAGAGTTGAACCTTACTTTTGATTGAGCCGTTCTGAAACACTCTTTCTGTAGAAACTGCAATTGGACATGCTAAGCGCTAAGAGGCCTAACTTGGGAAAAAGAATATCTTCAAATAAAAACTACACAGATGCATTCTGTGAAACTTATTTCTGATTTGTAAATTCAGTTAACAGAGATAAAACATATTTTTGATTGAGCAGTTATGAAACACTCTTTTTGTAGAAAATGCAAGTGGAGATTCGGAGCACTAAGAGGGTAATAGTGGAAAAAGGAATGTCTCCAAATATAAATTACACAGAATCATTCGGTGAAACTTCTTTCTGATCTGTGCATTCAGCTAACAGAGTTAAAACATACTTTTGATTGAGCAGATCTGAACACTCTTTCTGTAGAAAATGCAACTGGACATTTGGAGCGCTAAGAGCGTAGTAGTGGAAAAAGGAATATATTCAAATATAAACTACACAGAAGCATTCTGTGAAACTTCTTTCTGATCTGAGCATTCAGCTAACGGAGTTAAACCATACTTTTGATTGAGCAGTTTTGAAACACTCTGTCTGTAGAAAATGCAACTGGACATTCGTAGCGCTAAGTGGGTAATAGTGGAAAAAAGAATATGTTCAAATATAAACTACACAGAAGCATTGTATGAAATTTCTTTCTGTTCTGTGCATTCAACTAACAGAGTTGAACCTTACTTTTTATTGAGCCTTTCTGAAACACTCTTTCTGTAGAAACTGCAATTGGACATTCAGAGCGCTAAGAGGCCTATATTGGGAAAAATAATATCTTCAAATAAAAACTACACAGAAGCATTGTGTGAAACTTATTTCTGATATGTTCATTAAGCTAGCAGAGTTAAACCATACTTTTGATTGCGCAGTTCTGAACACTCTTTCTGTAGAAAATGCAAGTGGACATTCGGAGCGCTAAGAGGGTAATAGTGGAAAAAGGAATATATTCAAATATAAACTACACAGTAGCATTCTGTGAAAATTCTTTCTGTTCTGTGCATTCAACTAACAGAGTTGAACCTTACTTTTGATTGAGCCGTTCTGAAACACTCTTTCTGTAGCAACTGCAATTGGACATGCTAAGCGCAAAGAGGCCTACATTGGGAAAAAGAATATCTTCAAGTAAAAACTACCCAGATGCATTCTGTGAAACTTATTTCTGATCTGTAAATTCAGTTAGAAGAGATAAAACATATTTTTGATTGAGCAGTTATGAAACACTCTTTTTGTAGAAAATGCAAGTGGATATTTGGAGCGCTAACAGGGTAATAGTGGAAAAAGGAATGTCTTCAAATATAAACTACACAGAATCATTCGGTGAAACTTCTTTCTGATCTGTGCATTCAGCTAACAGAGTTAAACCATACTTTTGATTGAGCAGATCTGAACACTCTTTCTGTAGAAAATGCAACTGGACATTTGGAGCGCTAAGAGCGTAGTAGTGGAAAAAGGAATATATTCAAATATAAACTACACAGAAGCATTCTGTGAAACTTCTTTCTGATCTGAGCATTCAGCTAACAGAGTTAAACCATACTTTTGATTGAGCAGTTTTGAAACACTCTGTCTGTAGAAAATGCAACTGGACATTCGTAGCGCTAAGTTGGTAATAGTGGACAAAAGAATATGTTCAAATATAAACTACACAGAATCATTGTATGAAACTTCTTTCTGTTCTGTGCATTCAACTAACAGAGTTGAACCTTACTTTTGATTGAGCCGTTCTGAAACACTCTTTCTGTAGAAACTGCAATTGGACATTCTGAGCGCTAAGAGGCCTATATTGGGAAAAATAATATCTCCAAATAAAAACTACACAGAAGCATTGTGTGAAACTTATTTCTGATATGTTCATTAAGCTAACAGAGTTAAACCATACTTTTGATTGCGCAGTTCTGAACACTCTTTCTGTAGAAAATGCAAGTGGACATTCGGAGCGCTAAGAGGGTAATAGTGGAAAAAGGAATATATTCAAATATAAACTACTCAGTAGCATTCTGTGAAAATTCTTTCTGTTCTGTGCATTCAACTAACAGAGTTCAACCTTACTTTTGATTGAGCCGTACTGAAACACTCTTTCTGTAGAAACTGCAATTGGACATGCTAAGCGCTAAGAGGCCTACATTGGGGAAAAGAATATCTTCAAATAAAAACTACACAGATGCATTCTGTGAAACTTATTTCTGATCTGTAAATTCAGTTAACAGAGATAAAACATATTTTTGATTGAGCAGTTATGAAACACTCTTTTTGTAGAAAATGCAAGTGGAGATTCGGAGCGCTAAGAGGGTAATAGTGGAAAAAGGAATGTCTTCAAATATAAACTACACAGAATCATTCGGTGAAACTTCTTTCTGATCTGTGCATTCAGCTAACAGAGTTAAACCATACTTTTGATTGAGCAGATCTGAACACTCTTTCTGTAGAAAATGCAACTGGACATTTGGAGCGCTAAGAGCGTAGTAGTGGAAAAAGGAATATATTCAAATATAAACTACACAGAAGCATTCTGTGAAACTTCTTTCTGATCTGAGAATTCAGCTAACAGAGTTAAAGCATACTTTTGATTGAGCAGATTTGAAACACTCTGTCTGTAGAAAATGCAACTAGACATTCGTAGCGCTAAGTGGGTAATAGTGGAAAAAAGAATATGTTCAAATATAAACTACACAGAAGCATTGTATGAAACATCTTTCTGTTCTGTGCATTCAACTAACAGAGTTGAACCTTATTTTGATTGAGCCTTTCTGAAACACTCTTTCTGTAGAAACTGCAATTGGACATTCTGAGCGCTAAGAGGCCTATATTGGGAAAAATAATATCTTCAAATAAAAACTACACAGAAGCATTGTGTGAAACTTATTTCTGATATGTTCATTAAGCTAACAGAGTTAAACCATACTTTTGATTGCGCAGTTCTGAACACTCTTTCTGTAGAAAATGCAAGTGGACATTCGGAGCGCTAAGAGGGTAATAGTGGAAAAAGGAATATATTCAAATATAAACTACACAGTAGCATTCTGTGAAAATTCTTTCTGTTCTGTGCATTCAACTAACAGAGTTGAACCTTACTTTTGATTGAGCCGTTCTGAAACACTCTTTCTGTAGAAACTGCAATTGGACATGCTAAGCGCTAAGAGGCCTACATTGGGGAAAAGAATATCTTCAAATAAAAACTACACAGATGCATTCTGTGAAACTTATTTCTGATCTGTAAATTCAGTTAACAGAGATAAAACATATTTTTGATTGAGCAGTTATGAAACACTCTTTTTGTAGAAAATGCAAGTGGAGATTCGGAGCGCTAAGAGGGTAATAGTGGAAAAATTAATGTGTTCAAATATAAACTACACAGAATCATTCGGTGAAACTTCTTTCTGATCTGTGCATTCAGCTAACAGAGTTAAACCATACTTTTGATTGAGCAGATCTGAACACTCTTTCTGTAGAAAATGCAACTGGACATTTGGAGCGCTAAGAGCGTAGCAGTGGAAAAAGGAATATATTCAAATATAAACTACACAGAAGCATTCTGTGAAACTTCTTTCTGATCTGAGCATTCAGCTAACAGAGTTAAAGCATACTTTTGATTGAGCAGTTTTGAAACACTCTGTCTGTAGAAAATGCAACTGGACATTCGTAGCGCTAAGTGGGTAATAGTGGAAAAAATAATATGTTCAAATAGAAACTACACAGAAGCATTGTATGAAACTTCTTTCTGTTCTGTGCATTCAACTAACAGAGTTGAACCTTACTTTTGATTGAGCCTTTCTGAAACACTCTTTCTGTAGAAACTGCAATTGGACATTCTGAGCGCTAAGAGGCCTACATTGGGAAAAAGAATGTCTACAAATAAAAACTACACAGAAGAATTGTGTGAAACTTCTTTCTGTTCTGTTTGTTCAACTAAAAGAGTTGAACCTTAGTTTTGATTGAGCCGTTCTGAAACACTCTTTCTGTAGAAAATGCAAGTGGAGATTCGGAGCGCTAAGACGGTAATAGTGGAAAAAGGAATGTCTCCAAATATAAACTACACAGAATCATTCTGTGAAACTTCTTTCTGATCTGTGCATTCAGCTAACAGAGTTAAACCATACTTTTGATTGAGCAGATCTGAACACTCTTTCTGTAGAAAATGCAACTGGACATTTGGAGCGCTAAGAGAGTAGTAGTGGAAAAAGGAATATATTCAAATATAAACTACACAGAAGCATTCTGTGAAACTTCTTTCTGATCTGAGCATTCAGCTAACAGAGTTAAACCATACTTTTGATTGAGCAGTTTTGAAACACTCTGTCTGTAGAAAATGCAACTGGACATTCGTAGCGCTAAGTGGGTAATAGTGGAAAAAAGAATATGTTCAAATAGAAACTACACAGAAGCATTGTATGAAACTTCTTTCTGTTCTGTGCATTCAACTAACAGAGTTGAACCTTACTTTTGATTGAGCCTTTCTGACACACTCTTTCTGTAGAAACTGCAATTGGACATTCTGAGCGCTAAGAGGCCTATATTGGGAAAAATAATATCTTCAAATAAAAACTACACAGAAGCATTGTGTGAAACTTATTTCTGATATGTTCATTAAGCTAACAGAGTTAAACAATACTTTTGATTGCGCAGTTCTGAACACTCTTTCTGTAGAAAATGCAAGTGGACATTCGGAGCGCTAAGAGGGTAATAGTGGAAAAAGGAATATATTCAAATATAAACTACACAGTAGCATTCTGTGAAAATTCTTTCTGTTCTGTGCATTCAACTAACAGAGTTGAACCTTACTTTTGATTGAGCCGTTCTGAAACACTCTTTCTGTAGAAACTGCAATTGGACATGCTAAGCGCTAAGAGGCCTACATTGGGGAAAAGAATATCTTCAAATAAAAACTACACAGATGCATTCTGTGAAACTTATGTCTGATCTGTAAATTCAGTTAACAGAGATAAAACATATTTTTGATTGAGCAGTTATGAAACACTCTTTTTGTAGAAAATGCAAGTGGAGATTCGGAGCGCTAAGAGGGTAATAGTGGAAAAAGGAATGTGTTCAAATATAAACTACACAGAATCATTCGGTGAAACTTCTTTCTGATCTGTGCATTCAGCTAACAGAGTTAAACCATACTTTTGATTGAGCAGATCTGAACACTCTTTCTGTAGAAAATGCAACTGGACATTTGGAGCGCTAAGAGCGTAGCAGTGGAAAAAGGAATATATTCAAATATAAACTACACAGAAGCATTCTGTGAAACTTCTTTCTGATCTGAGCATTCAGCTAACAGAGTTAAAGCATACTTTTGATTTAGCAGTTTTGAAACACTCTGTCTGTAGAAAATGCAACTGGACATTCGTAGCGCTAAGTGGGTAATAGTGGAAAAAAGAATATGTTCAAATAGAAACTACACAGAAGCATTGTATGAAACTTCTTTCTCTTCTGTGCATTCAACTAACAGAGTTGAACCTTACTTTTGATTGAGCCTTTCTGAAACACTCTTTCTGTAGAAACTGCAATTGGACATTCTGAGCGCTAAGAGGCCTACATTGGGAAAAACAATGTCTACAAATAAAAACTACACAGAAGAATTGTGTGAAACTTCTTTCTGTTCTGTTTGTTCAACTAAAAGAGTTGAACCTTAGTTTTGATTGAGCCGTTCTGAAACACTCTTTCTGTAGAAAATGCAAGTGGAGATTCGGAGCGCTAAGACGGTAATAGTGGAAAAAGGAATGTCTCCAAATATAAACTACACAGAATCATTCTGTGAAACTTCTTTCTGATCTGTGCATTCAGCTAACAGAGTTAAACCATACTTTTGATTGAGCAGATCTGAACACTCTTTCTGTAGAAAATGCAACTGGACATTTGGAGCGCTAAGAGAGTAGTAGTGGAAAAAGGAATATATTCAAATATAAACTACACAGAAGCATTCTGTGAAACTTCTTTCTGATCTGAGCATTCAGCTAACAGAGTTAAACCATACTTTTGATTGAGCAGTTTTGAAACACTCTGTCTGTAGAAAATGCAACTGGACATTCGTAGCGCTAAGTGGGTAATAGTGGAAAAAAGAATATGTTCAAATAGAAACTACACAGAAGCATTGTATGAAACTTCTTTCTGTTCTGTACATTCAACTAACAGAGTTGAACCTTACTTTTGATTGAGCCTTTCTGAAACACTCTTTCTGTAGAAACTGCAATTGGACATTCTGAGCGCTAAGAGGCTTCTATTGGGAAAAATAATATCTTCAAATAAAAACTACACAGAACCATTGTTTGAAACTTATTTCTGATATGTTCTTTAAGCTAACTGAGTTAAACCATACTTTTGATTGCGCTTTTCTGAACACTCTTTCTGTAGAAAATGCAAGTGGACATTCGGAGCGCTAAGAGGGTAATAGTGGAAAAAGGAATATATTCAAATATAAACTACTCAGTAGCATTCTGTGAAAATTCTTTCTGTTCTGTGCATTCAACTAACAGAGTTGAACCTTACTTTTGATTGAGCCGTTCTGAAACACTCTTTCTGTAGAAACTGCAATTGGACATGCTAAGCGCTAAGAGGCCTACATTGGGGAAAAGAATATCTTCAAATAAAAACTACACAGATGCATTCTGTGAAACTTATTTCTGATCTGTAAATTCAGTTAACAGAGATAAAACATATTTTTGATTGAGCAGTTATGAAACACTCTTTTTGTAGAAAATGCAAGTGGAGATTCGGAGCGCTAAGACGGTAATAGTGGAAAAAGGAATGTCTCCAAATATAAACTACACAGAGTCATTCTGTGAAACTTCTTTCTGATCTGTGCATTCAGCTAACAGAGTTAAACCATACTTTTGATTGAGCAGATCTGAACACTCTTTCTGTAGAAAATGCAACTGGACATTTGGAGCGCTAAGAGCGTAGTAGTGGAAAAAGGAATATATTCAAACATAAACTACACAGAAGCATTCTGTGAAATTTCTTTCTGATCTGAGCATTCAGCTAACAGAGTTAAAGCATACTTTTGATTGAGCAGTTTTGAAACACTCTGTCTGTAGAAAATGCAACTGGACATTCGTAGCGCTAAGTGGGTAATAGTGGAAAAAAGAATATGTTCAAATAGAAACTACACAGAAGCATTGTATGAAACTTCTTTCTGTTCTGTGCATTCAACTAACAGAGTTGAACCTTACTTTTGATTGAGCCTTTCTGACACACTCTTTCTGTAGAAACTGCAATTGGACATTCTGAGCGCTAAGAGGCCTATATTGGGAAAAATAATATCTTCAAATAAAAACTACACAGAAGCATTGTGTGAAACTTATTTCTGATATGTTCATTAAGCTAACAGAGTTAAACAATACTTTTGATTGCGCAGTTCTGAACACTCTTTCTGTAGAAAATGCAAGTGGACATTCGGAGCGCTAAGAGGGTAATAGTGGAAAAAGGAATATATTCAAATATAAACTACACAGTAGCATTCTGTGAAAATTCTTTCTGTTCTGTGCATTCAACTAACAGAGTTGAACCTTACTTTTGATTGAGCCGTTCTGAAACACTCTTTCTGTAGAAACTGCAATTGGACATGCTAAGCGCTAAGAGGCCTACATTGGGGAAAAAAATATCTTCAAATAAAAACTACACAGATGCATTCTGTGAAACTTATGTCTGATCTGTAAATTCAGTTAACAGAGATAAAACATATTTTTGATTGAGCAGTTATGAAACACTCTTTTTGTAGAAAATGCAAGTGGAGATTCGGAGCGCTAAGAGGGTAATAGTGGAAAAAGGAATGTGTTCAAATATAAACTACACAGAATCATTCGGTGAAACTTCTTTCTGATCTGTGCATTCAGCTAACAGAGTTAAACCATACTTTTGATTGAGCAGATCTGAACACTCTTTCTGTAGAAAATGCAACTGGACATTTGGAGCGCTAAGAGCGTAGCAGTGGAAAAAGGAATATATTCAAATATAAACTACACAGAAGCATTCTGTGAAACTTCTTTCTGATCTGAGCATTCAGCTAACAGAGTTAAAGCATACTTTTGATTTAGCAGTTTTGAAACACTCTGTCTGTAGAAAATGCAACTGGACATTCGTAGCGCTAAGTGGGTAATAGTGGAAAAAAGAATATGTTCAAATAGAAACTACACAGAAGCATTGTATGAAACTTCTTTCTCTTCTGTGCATTCAACTAACAGAGTTGAACCTTACTTTTGATTGAGCCTTTCTGAAACACTCTTTCTGTAGAAACTGCAATTGGACATTCTGAGCGCTAAGAGGCCTACATTGGGAAAAACAATGTCTACAAATAAAAACTACACAGAAGAATTGTGTGAAACTTCTTTCTGTTCTGTTTGTTCAACTAAAAGAGTTGAACCTTAGTTTTGATTGAGCCGTTCTGAAACACTCTTTCTGTAGAAAATGCAAGTGGAGATTCGGAGCGCTAAGACGGTAATAGTGGAAAAAGGAATGTCTCCAAATATAAACTACACAGAATCATTCTGTGAAACTTCTTTCTGATCTGTGCATTCAGCTAACAGAGTTAAACCATACTTTTGATTGAGCAGATCTGAACACTCTTTCTGTAGAAAATGCAACTGGACATTTGGAGCGCTAAGAGAGTAGTAGTGGAAAAAGGAATATATTCAAATATAAACTACACAGAAGCATTCTGTGAAACTTCTTTCTGATCTGAGCATTCAGCTAACAGAGTTAAACCATACTTTTGATTGAGCAGTTTTGAAACACTCTGTCTGTAGAAAATGCAACTGGACATTCGTAGCGCTAAGTGGGTAATAGTGGAAAAAAGAATATGTTCAAATAGAAACTACACAGAAGCATTGTATGAAACATCTTTCTGTTCTTTGCATTCAACTAAGAGAGTTGAACCTTACTTTTGATTGAGCCTTTCTGAAACACTCTTTCTGTAGAAACTGCAATTGGACATTCTGAGCGCTAAGAGGCTTCTATTGGGAAAAATAATATCTTCAAATAAAAACTACACAGAACCATTGTTTGAAACTTATTTCTGATATGTTCATTAAGCTAACAGAGTTAAACCATACTTTTGATTGCGCAGTTCTGAACACTCTTTCTGTAGAAAATGCAAGTGGACATTCGGAGCGCTAAGAGGGTAATAGTGGAAAAAGGAATATATTCAAATATAAACTACTCAGTAGCATTCTGTGAAAATTATTTCTGTTCTGTGCATTCAACTAACAGAGTTGAACCTTACTTTTGATTGAGCCGTTCTGAAACACTCTTTCTGTAGAAACTGCAATTGGACATGCTAAGCGCTAAGAGGCCTACATTGGGGAAAAGAATATCTTCAAATAAAAACTACACAGATGCATTCTGTGAAACTTATTTCTGATCTGTAAATTCAGTTAACAGAGATAAAACATATTTTTGATTGAGCAGTTATGAAACACTCTTTTTGTAGAAAATGCAAGTGGAGATTCGGAGCGCTAAGAGGGTAATAGTGGAAAAAGGAATGTCTCCAAATATAAATTACACAGAATCATTCGGTGAAACTTCTTTCTGATCTGTGCATTCAGCTAACAGATTTAAAACATACTTTTGATTGAGCAGATCTGAACACTATTTCTGTAGAAAATGCAACTGGACATTTGGAGCGCTAAGAGCGTAGTAGTGGAAAAAGGAATATATTCAAATATAAACTACACAGAAGCATTCTGTGAAACTTCTTTCTGATCTGAGCATTCAGCTAACGGAGTTAAACCATACTTTTGATTGAGCAGTTTTGAAACACTCTGTCTGTAGAAAATGCAACTGGACATTCGTAGCGCTAAGTGGGTAATAGTGGAAAAAAGAATATGTTAAAATATAAACTACACAGAAGCATTGTATGAAATTTCTTTCTGTTCTGTGCATTCAACTAACAGAGTTGAACCTTACTTTTTATTGAGCCTTTCTGAAACACTCTTTCTGTAGAAACTGCAATTGGACATTCAGAGCGCTAAGAGGCATATATTGGGAAAAATAATATCTTCAAATAAAAACTACACAGAAGCATTGTGTGAAACTTATTTCTGATATGTTCATTAAGCTAGCAGAGTTAAACCATACTTTTGATTGCGCAGTTCTGAACACTCTTTCTGTAGAAAATGCAAGTGGACATTCGGAGCGCTAAGAGGGTAATAGTGGAAAAAGGAATATATTCAAATATAAACTACACAGTAGCATTCTGTGAAAATTCTTTCTGTTCTGTGCATTCAACTAACAGAGTTGAACCTTAGTTTTGATTGAGCCGTTCTGAAACACTCTTTCTGTAGCAACTGCAATTGGACATGCTAAGCGCAAAGAGGCCTACATTGGGAAAAAGAATATCTTCAAATAAAAACTACACAGATGCATTCTGTGAAACTTATTTCTGATCTGTAAATTCAGTTAGAAGAGATAAAACATATTTTTGATTGAGCAGTTATGAAACACTCTTTTTGTAGAAAATGCAAGTGGATATTCGGAGCGCTAACAGGGTAATAGTGGAAAAAGGAATGTCTTCAAATATAAACTACACAGAATCATTCGGTGAAACTTCTTTC
The DNA here is from genome assembly GCF_028878055.3 of Symphalangus syndactylus. Classification (NCBI taxonomy): domain Eukaryota; kingdom Metazoa; phylum Chordata; class Mammalia; order Primates; family Hylobatidae; genus Symphalangus; species Symphalangus syndactylus. Next base: position 103,996,967 of record NC_072439.2, read on the forward strand.
TGATCTGCGCATTCAGCTAACAGAGTTAAACCATACTTTTGATTGAGCAGATCTGAACACTCTTTCTGTAGAAAATGCAACTGGACATTTGGAGCGCTAAGAGCGTAGTAGTGGAAAAAGGAATATATTCAAATATAAACTACACAGAAGCATTCTGTGAAACTCCTTTCTGATCTGAGCATTCAGCTAACAGAGTTAAACCATACTTTTGATTGAGCAGTTTTGAAACACTCTGTCTGTAGAAAATGCAACTGGACATTCGTAGCGCTAAGTGGGTAATAGTGGACAAAAGAATATGTTCAAATATAAACTACACAGAATCATTGTATGAAACTTCTTTCTGTTCTGTGCATTCAACTAACAGAGTTGAACCTTACTTTTGATTGAGCCGTTCTGAAACACTCTTTCTGTAGAAACTGCAATTGGACATTCTGAGCGCTAAGAGGCCTATATTGGGAAAAAGAATGTCTACAATTAAAAACTACACAGAAGAATTGTGTGAAACTTCTTTCTGTTCTGTTTGTTCAACTAAAAGAGTTGAACCTTAGTTTTGATTGAGCCGTTCTGAAACACTCTTTCTGTAGAAAATGCAATTGGAGGTTCGGAGCGCTAAGAGGGTAATAGTGGAAAAAGGAATGTCTCCAAATATAAACTACACAGAATCATTCTGTGAAACTTCTTTCTGATCTGTGCATTCAGCTAACAGAGTTAAACCATACTTTTGATTGAGCAGATCTGAACACTCTTTCTGTAGAAAATGCAACTGGACATTTGGAGCGCTAAGAGAGTAGTAGTGGAAAAAGGAATATATTCAAATATAAACTACACAGAAGCATTCTGTGAAACTTCTTTCTGATCTGAGCATTCAGCTAACAGAGTTAAACCATACTTTTGATTGAGCAGTTTTGAAACACTCTGTCTGTAGAAAATGCAACTGGACATTCGTAGCGATAAGTGGGTAATAGTGGAAAAAAGAATATGTTCCAATATAAACTACACAGAAGCATTGTATGAAACTTCTTTCTGTTCTGTGCATTCAACTAACAGAGTTGAACCTTACTTTTGATTGAGCCTTTCTGAAACACTCTTTCTGTAGAAACTGCAATTGGACATTCTGAGCGCTAAGAGGCCTCTATTGGGAAAAATAATATCTTCAAATAAAAACTACACAGAAGCATTGTGTGAAACTTATTTCTGATATGTTCATTAAGCTATCAGAGTTAAACCATACTTTTGATTGCGCAGTTCTGAACACTCTTTCTGTAGAAAATGCAAGTGGACATTCGGAGCGCTAAGAGGGTAATAGTGGAAAAAGGAATATATTCAAATATAAACTACACAGTAGCATTCTGTGAAAATTCTTTCTGTTCTGTGCATTCAACTAACAGAGTAGAACCTTACTTTTGATTGAGCCGTTCTGAAACACTCTGTCTGTAGAAACTGCAATTGGACATGCTAAGCGCTAAGAGGCCTACATTGGGGAAAAGAATATCTTCAAATGAAAACTACACAGATGCATTCTGTGAAACTTATTTCTGATCTGTAAATTCAGTTAACAGAGATAAAACATATTTTTGATTGAGCAGTTATGAAACACTCTTTTTGTAGAAAATGCAAGTGGAGATTCGGAGCGCTAAGAGGGTAATAGTGGAAAAAGGAATGTCTCCAAATATAAACTACACAGAATCATTCGGTGAAACTTCTTTCTGATCTCTGCATTCAGCTAACAGAGTTAAACCATACTTTTGATTGAGCAGATCTGAACACCCTTTCTGTAGAAAATGCAACTGGACATTTGGAGCGCTAAGAGCGTAGTAGTGGAAAAAGGAATATATTCAAATATAAACTACACAGAAGCATTCTGTGAAACTTCTTTCTGATCTGAGCATTCAGCTAACAGAGTTAAACCATACTTTTGATTGAGCAGTTTTGAAACACTCTGTCTGTAGATAATGCAACTGGACATTCGTAGCGCTAAGTGGGTAATAGTGGAAAAAAGAATATGTTCAAATATAAACTACACAGAAGCATTGTATGAAACTTCTTTCTGTTCTGTGCATTCAACTAACAGAGTTGAACCTTACTTTTGATTGAGCCTTTCTGAAACACTCTTTCTGTAGAAACTGCAATTGGACATTCTGAGCGCTAAGAGGCTTCTATTGGGAAAAATAATATCTTCAAATAAAAACTACACAGAACCATTGTTTGAAACTTATTTCTGATATGTTCATTAAGCTAACAGAGTTAAACCATACTTTTGATTGCGAAGTTCTGAACACTCTTTCTGTAGAAAATGCAAGTGGACATTCGGAGCGCTAAGAGGGTAATAGTGGAAAAAGGAATATATTCAAATATAAACTACTCAGTAGCATTCTGTGAAAATTCTTTCTGTTCTGTGCATTCAACTAACAGAGTTGAACCTTACTTTTGATTGAGCCGTTCTGAATCACTCTTTCTGTAGAAACTGCAATTGGACATGCTAAGCGCTAAGAGGCCTACATTGGGGAAAAGAATATCTTCAAATAAAAACTACACAGATGCATTCTGTGAAACTTATTTCTGATCTGTAAATTCAGTTAACAGAGATAAAACATATTTTTGATTGAGCAGTTATGAAACACTCTTTTTGTAGAAAATGCAAGTGGAGATTCGGAGCGCTAAGAGGGTAATAGTGGAAAAAGGAATGTCTTCAAATATAAACTACACAGAATCATTCGGTGAAACTTCTTTCTGATCTGTGCATTCAGCTAACAGAGTTAAACCATACTTTTGATTGAGCAGATCTGAACACTCTTTCTGTAGAAAATGCAACTGGACATTTGGAGCGCTAAGAGCGTACTAGTGGAAAAAGGAATATATTCAAACATAAACTACACAGAAGCATTCTGTGAAACTTCTTTCTGATCTGAGCATTCAGCTAACAGAGTTAAAGCATACTTTTGATTGAGCAGTTTTGAAACACTCTGTCTGTAGAAAATGCAACTGGACATTCGTAGCGCTAAGTGGGTAATAGTGGAAAAAAGAATATGTTCAAATATAAACTACACAGAAGCATTGTATGAAACTACTTTCTGTTCTGTGCATTCAACTAACAGAGTTGAACCTTACTTTTGATTGAGCCTTTCTGAAACACTCTTTCTGTAGAAACTGCAATTGGACATTCTGAGCGCTAAGAGGCCTATATTGGGAAAAATAATATCTTCAAATAAAAACTACACAGAAGCATTGTGTGAAACTTATTTCTGATATGTTCATTAAGCTAACAGAGTTAAACCATACTTTTGATTGCGCAGTTCTGAACACTCTTTCTGTAGAAAATGCAAGTGGACATTCGGAGCGCTAAGAGGGTAATAGTGGAAAAAGGAATATATTCAAATATAAACTACACAGTAGCATTCTGTGAAAATTCTTTCTGTTCTGTGCATTCAACTAACAGAGTTGAACCTTACTTTTGATTGAGCCGTTCTGAAACACTCTTTCTGTAGGAACTGCAATTGGACATGCTAAGCGCTAAGAGGCCTACATTGGGGAAAAGAATATCTTCAAATAAAAACTACACAGATGCATTCTGTGAAACTTATTTCTGATCTGTAAATTCAGTTAACAGAGATAAAACATATTTTTGATTGAGCAGATCTGAACACTCTTTCTGTAGAAAATGCAACTGGACATTTGGAGCGCTAAGAGCGTAGTAGTGGAAAAAGGAATATATTCAAATATAAACTACACAGAAGCAATCTGTGAAACTTCTTTCTGATCTGAGCATTCAGCTAACAGAGTTAAACCATACTTTTGATTGAGCAGTTTTGAAACACTCTGTCTGTAGAAAATGCAACTGGACATTCGTAGCGCTAATTGGGTAATAGTGGAAAAAAGAATATGTTCAAATAGAAACTACACGGAAGCATTGTATGAAACTTCTTTCTGTTCTGTGCATTCAACTAACAGAGTTGAACCTTACTTTTGATTGAGCCGTTCTGAAACACTCTTTCTGTAGAAACTGCAATTGGACATTCTGAGCACTAAGAGGCCTACATTGGGAAAAAGAATGTCTACAAATAAAAACTACACAGAAGAATTGTGTGAAACTTCTTTCTGTTCTGTTTGTTCAATTAAAGAGTTGAACCTTAGTTTTGATTGAGCCGTTCTGAAACACTCTTTCTGTAGAAAATGCAAGTGGAGATTCGGAGCGCTAAGACGGTAATAGTGGAAAAAGGAATGTCTCCAAATATAAACTACACAGAATCATTCTGTGAAACTTCTTTCTGATCTGTGCATTCAGCTAACAGAGTTAAACCATACTTTTGATTGAGCAGATCTGAACACTCTTTCTGTAGAAAATGCAACTGGACATTTGGAGCGCTAAGAGAGTAGTAGTGGAAAAAGGAATATATTCAAATATAAACTACACAGAAGCATTCTGTGAAACTTCTTCTGATCTGAGCATTCAGCTAACAGAGTTAAACCATACTTTTGATTGAGCAGTTTTGAAACACTCTGTCTGTAGAAAATGCAACTGGACATTCGTAGCGATAAGTGGGTAATAGTGGAAAAAAGAATATGTTCAAATATAAACTACACAGAAGCATTGTATGAAACTTCTTTCTGTTCTGTGCATTCAACTAACAGAGTTGAACCTTACTTTTGATTGAGCCTTTCTGAAACACTCTTTCTGTAGAAACTGCAATTGGACATTCTGAGCGCTAAGAGGCATCAATTGGGAAAAATAATATCTTCAAATAAAAACTACACAGAAGCATTTTGTGAAACTTATTTCTGATATGTTCATTAAGCTAACAGAGTTAAACCATACTTTTGATTGCGCAGTTCTGAACACTCTTTCTGTAGAAAATGCAAGTGGACATTCGGAGCGCTAAGAGGGTAATAGTGGAAAAAGGAATATATTCAAATATAAACTACACAGTAGCATTCTGTGAAAATTCTTTCTGTTCTGTGCATTCAACTAACAGAGTAGAACCTTACTTTTGATTGAGCCGTTCTGAAACACTCTTTCTGTAGAAACTGCAATTGGACATGCTAAGCGCTAAGAGGCCTACATTGGGGAAAAGAATATCTTCAAATGAAAACTACACAGATGCATTCTGTGAAACTTATTTCTGATCTGTAAATTCAGTTAACAGAGATAAAACATATTTTTGATTGAGCAGTTATGAAACACTCTTTTTGTAGAAAATGCAAGTGGAGATTCGGAGCGCTAAGAGGGTAATAGTGGAAAAAGGAATGTCTCCAAATATAAACTACACAGAATCATTCGGTGAAACTTCTTTCTGATCTCTGCATTCAGCTAACAGAGTTAAACCATACTTTTGATTGAGCAGATCTGAACACCCTTTCTGTAGAAAATGCAACTGGACATTTGGAGCGCTAAGAGCGTAGTAGTGGAAAAAGGAATATATTCAAATATAAACTACACAGAAGCATTCTGTGAAACTTCTTTCTGATCTGAGCATTCAGCTAACAGAGTTAAACCATACTTTTGATTGAGCAGTTTTGAAACACTCTGTCTGTAGAAAATGCAACTGGACATTCGTAGCGCTAAGTGGGTAATAGTGGAAAAAAGAATATGTTCAAATATAAACTACACAGAAGCATTGTATGAAACTTCTTTCTGTTCTGTGCATTCAACTAACAGAGTTGAACCTTACTTTTGATTGAGCCTTTCTGAAACACTCTTTCTGTAGAAACTGCAATTGGACATTCTGAGCGCTAAGAGGCTTCTATTGGGAAAAATAATATCTTCAAATAAAAACTACACAGAACCATTGTTTGAAACTTATTTCCGATATGTTCATTAAGCTAACAGAGTTAAACCATACTTTTGATTGCGCAGTTCTGAACACTCTTTCTGTAGAAAATGCAAGTGGACATTCGGAGCGCTAAGAGGGTAATAGTGGAAAAAGGAATATATTCAAATATAAACTACTCAGTAGCATTCTGTGAAAATTCTTTCTGTTCTGTGCATTCAACTAACAGAGTTGAACCTTACTTTTGATTGAGCCTTTCTGAAACACTCTTTCTGTAGAAACTGCAATTGGACATGCTAAGCGCTAAGAGGCCTACATTGGGGAAAAGAATATCTTCAAATAAAAACTACACAGATGCATTCTGTGAAACTTATTTCTGATCTGTAAATTCAGTTAACAGAGATAAAACATATTTTTGATTGAGCAGTTATGAAACACTCTTTTTGTAGAAAATGCAAGTGGAGATTCGGAGCGCTAAGAGGGTAATAGTGGAAAAAGGAATGTCTTCAAATATAAACTACACAGAATCATTCGGTGAAACTTCTTTCTGATCTGTGCATTCAGCTAACAGAGTTAAACCATACTTTTGATTGAGCAGATCTGAACACTCTTTCTGTAGAAAATGCAACTGGACATTTGGAGCGCTAAGAGCGTAGTAGTGGAAAAAGGAATATATTCAAACATAAACTACACAGAAGCATTCTGTGAAACTTCTTTCTGATCTGAGCATTCAGCTAACAGAGTTAAAGCATACTTTTGATTGAGCAGTTTTGAAACACTCTGTCTGTAGAAAATGCAACTGGACATTCGTAGCACTAAGTGGGTTATAGTGGAAAAAAGAATATGTTCAAATATAAACTACACAGAAGCATTGTATGAAACTACTTTCTGTTCTGTGCATTCAACTAACAGAGTTGAACCTTACTTTTGATTGAGCCTTTCTGAAACACTCTTTCTGTAGAAACTGCAATTGGACATTCTGAGCGCTAAGAGGCCTATATTGGGAAAAATAATATCTTCAAATAAAAACTACACAGAAGCATTGTGTGAAACTTATTTCTGATATGTTCATTAAGCTAACAGAGTTAAACCATACTTTTGATTGCGCAGTTCTGAACACTCTTTCTGTAGAAAATGCAAGTGGACATTCGGAGCGCTAAGAGGGTAATAGTGGAAAAAGGAATATATTCAAATATAAACTACACAGTAGCATTCTGTGAAAATTCTTTCTGTTCTGTGCATTCAACTAACAGAGTTGAACCTTACTTTTGATTGAGCCGTTCTGAAACACTCTTTCTGTAGGAACTGCAATTGGACATGCTAAGCGCTAAGAGGCCTACATTGGGGAAAAGAATATCTTCAAATAAAAACTACACAGATGCATTCTGTGAAACTTATTTCTGATCTGTAAATTCAGTTAACAGAGATAAAACATATTTTTGATTGAGCAGTTATGAAACACTCTTTTTGTAGAAAATGCAAGTGGAGATTCGGAGCGCTAAGAGGGTAATAGTGGAAAAAGGAATGTCTTCAAATATAAACTACACAGAATCATTCGGTGAAACTTCTTTCTGATCTGTGCATTCAGCTAACAGAGTTAAACCATACTTTTGATTGAGCAGATCTGAACACTCTTTCTGTAGAAAATGCAACTGGACATTTGGAGCGCTAAGAGCGTAGTAGTGGAAAAAGGAATATATTCAAATATAAACTACACAGAAGCAATCTGTGAAACTTCTTTCTGATCTGAGCATTCAGCTAACAGAGTTAAACCATACTTTTGATTGAGCAGTTTTGAAACACTCTGTCTGTAGAAAATGCAACTGGACATTCGTAGCGCTAATTGGGTAATAGTGGAAAAAAGAATATGTTCAAATAGAAACTACACAGAAGCATTGTATGAAACTTCTTTCTGTTCTGTGCATTCAACTAACAGAGTTGAACCTTACTTTTGATTGAGCCGTTCTGAAACACTCTTTCTGTAGAAACTGCAATTGGACATTCTGAGCGCTAAGAGGCCTACATTGGGAAAAAGAATGTCTACAAATAAAAACTACACAGAAGAATTGTGTGAAACTTCTTTCTGTTCTGTTTGTTCAACTAAAAGAGTTGAACCTTAGTTTTGATTGAGCCGTTCTGAAACACTCTTTCTGTAGAAAATGCAAGTGGAGATTCGGAGCGCTAAGACGGTAATAGTGGAAAAAGGAATGTCTCCAAATATAAACTACACAGAATCATTCTGTGAAACTTCTTTCTGATCTGTGCATTCAGCTAACAGAGTTAAACCATACTTTTGATTGAGCAGATCTGAACACTCTTTCTGTAGAAAATGCAACTGGACATTTGGAGCGCTAAGAGAGTAGTAGTGGAAAAAGGAATATATTCAAATATAAACTACACAGAAGCATTCCGTGAAATTTCTTTCTGATCTGAGCATTCAGCTAACAGAGTTAAACCATACTTTTGATTGAGCAGTTTTGAAACACTCTGTCTGTAGAAAATGCAACTGGACATTCGTAGCGCTAAGTGGGTAATAGTGGAAAAAAGAATATGTTCAAATAGAAACTACACAGAAGCATTGTATGAAACATCTTTCTGTTCTGTGCATTCAACTAACAGAGTTGAACCTTACTTTTGATTGAGCCTTTCTGAAACACTCTTTCTGTAGAAACTGCAATTGGACATTCTGAGCGCTAAGAGGCTTCTATTGGGAAAAATAATATCTTCAAATAAAAACTACACAGAACCATTGTTTGAAACTTGTTTCTGATATGTTCATTAAGCTAACAGAGTTAAACCATACTTTTGATTGCGCAGTTCTGAACACTCTTTCTGTAGAAAATGCAAGTGGACATTCGGAGCGCTAAGAGATTAATAGTGGAAAAAGGAATATATTCAAATATAAACTACTCAGTAGCATTCTGTGAAAATTCTTTCTGTTCTGTGCATTCAACTAACAGAGTTGAACCTTACTTTTGATTGAGCCGTTCTGAAACACTCTTTCTGTAGAAACTGCAATTGGACATGCTAAGCGCTAAGAGGCCTACATTGGGGAAAAGAATATCTTCAAATAAAAACTACACAGATGCATTCTGTGAAACTTATTTCTGATCTGTAAATTCAGTTAACAGAGATAAAACATATTTGTGATTGAGCAGTTATGAAACACTCTTTTTGTAGAAAATGCAAGTGGAGATTCGGAGCGCTAAGAGGGTAATAGTGGAAAAAGGAATGTCTTCAAATATAAACTACACAGAATCATTCGGTGAAACTTCTTTCTGATCTGTGCATTCAGCTAACAGAGTTAAACCATACTTTTGATTGAGCAGATCTGAACACTCTTTCTGTAGAAAATGCAACTGGACATTTGGAGCGCTAAGAGCGTAGTAGTGGAAAAAGTAATATATTGAAACATAAACTACACAGAAGCATTCTGTGAAACTTCTTTCTGATCTGAGCATTCAGCTAACAGAGTTAAAGCATACTTTTGATTGAGCAGTTTTGAAACACTCTGTCTGTAGAAAATGCAACTGGACATTTGTAGCGCTAAGTGGGTAATAGTGGAAAAAAGAATATGTTCAAATATAAACTACACAGAACCATTGTATGAAACTTCTTTCTGTTCTGTGCATTCAACTAACAGAGTTGAACCTTACATTTGATTGAGCCTTTCTGAAACACTCTTTCTGTAGAAACTGCAATTGGACATTCTGAGCGCTAAGAGGCCTATATTGGGAAAAATAATATCTTCAAATAAAAACTACACAGAAGCATTGTTTGAAACTTATTTCTGATATGTTCATTAAGCTAACAGAGTTAAACCATACTTTTGATTGCGCAGTTCTGAACACTCTTTCTGTAGAAAATGCAAGTGGACATTCGGAGCGCTAAGAGGGTAATAGTGGAAAAAGGAATATATTCAAATATAAACTACACAGTAGCATTCTGTGAAAATTCTTTCTGTTCTGTGCATTCAACTAACAGAGTTGAACCTTACTTTTGATTGAGCCGTTCTGAAACACTCTTTCTGTAGAAACTGCAATTGGACATGCTAAGCGCTAAGAGGCCTACATTGGGAAAAAGAATGTCTACAAATAAAAACTACACAGAAGAATTGTGTGAAACTTCTTTCTGTTCTGTTTGTTCAACTAAAAGAGTTGAACCTTAGTTTTGATTGAGCCGTTCTGAAACACTCTTTCTGTAGAAAATGCAACTGGACATTCGTAGCACTAATTGGGTAATAGTGGAAAAAAGAATATGTTCAAATAGAAACTACACAGAAGCATTGTATGAAACTTCTTTCTGTTCTGTGCATTCAACTAACAGAGTTGAACCTTACTTTTGATTGAGCCGTTCTGAAACATTCTTTCTGTAGAAACTGCAATTGGACATTCTGAGCGCTAAGAGGCCTACATTGGGAAAAAGAATGTCTACAAATAAAAACTACACAGAAGAATTGTGTGAAACTTCTTTCTGTTCTGTTTGTTCAACTAAAAGAGTTGAACCTTAGTTTTGATTGAGCCGTTCTGAAACACTCTTTCTGTAGAAAATGCAAGTGGAGATTCGGAGCGCTAAGACGGTAATAGTGGAAAAAGGAATGTCTCCAAATATAAACTACACAGAATCATTCTGTGAAACTTCTTTCTGATCTGTGCATTCAGCTAACAGAGTTAAACCATACTTTCGATTGAGCAGATCTGAACACTCTTTCTGTAGAAAATGCAACTGGACATTTGGAGCGCTAAGAGAGTAGTAGTGGAAAAAGGAATATATTCAAATATAAACTACACAGAAGCATTCCGTGAAATTTCTTTCTGATCTGAGCATTCAGCTAACAGAGTTAAACCATACTTTTGATTGAGCAGTTTTGAAACACTCTGTCTGTAGAAAATGCAACTGGACATTCGTAGCGCTAAGTGGGTAATAGTGGAAAAAAGAATATGTTCAAATAGAAACTACACAGAAGCATTGTATGAAACATCTTTCTGTTCTGTGCATTCAACTAACAGAGTTGAACCTTACTTTTGATTGAGCCTTTCTGAAACACTCTTTCTGTAGAAACTGCAATTGGACATTCTGAGCGCTAAGAGGCTTCTATTGGGAAAAATAATATCTTCAAATAAAAACTACACAGAACCATTGTTTGAAACTTGTTTCTGATATGTTCATTAAGCTAACAGAGTTAAACCATACTTTTGATTGCGCAGTTCTGAACACTCTTTCTGTAGAAAATGCAAGTGGACATTCGGAGCGCTAAGAGATTAATAGTGGAAAAAGGAATATATTCAAATATAAACTACTCAGTAGCATTCTGTGAAAATTCTTTCTGTTCTGTGCATTCAACTAACAGAGTTGAACCTTACTTTTGATTGAGCCGTTCTGAAACACTCTTTCTGTAGAAACTGCAATTGGACATGCTAAGCGCTAAGAGGCCTACATTGGGGAAAAGAATATCTTCAAATAAAAACTACACAGATGCATTCTGTGAAACTTATTTCTGATCTGTAAATTCAGTTAACAGAGATAAAACATATTTGTGATTGAGCAGTTATGAAACACTCTTTTTGTAGAAAATGCAAGTGGAGATTCGGAGCGCTAAGAGGGTAATAGTGGAAAAAGGAATGTCTTCAAATATAAACTACACAGAATCATTCGGTGAAACTTCTTTCTGATCTGTGCATTCAGCTAACAGAGTTAAACCATACTTTTGATTGAGCAGATCTGAACACTCTTTCTGTAGAAAATGCAACTGGACATTTGGAGCGCTAAGAGCGTAGTAGTGGAAAAAGTAATATATTGAAACATAAACTACACAGAAGCATTCTGTGAAACTTCTTTCTGATCTGAGCATTCAGCTAACAGAGTTAAAGCATACTTTTGATTGAGCAGTTTTGAAACACTCTGTCTGTAGAAAATGCAACTGGACATTCGTAGCGCTAAGTGGGTAATAGTGGAAAAAAGAATATGTTCAAATATAAACTACACAGAACCATTGTATGAAACTTCTTTCTGTTCTGTGCATTCAACTAACAGAGTTGAACCTTACATTTGATTGAGCCTTTCTGAAACACTCTTTCTGTAGAAACTGCAATTGGACATTCTGAGCGCTAAGAGGCCTATATTGGGAAAAATAATATCTTCAAATAAAAACTACACAGAAGCATTGTTTGAAACTTATTTCTGATATGTTCATTAAGCTAACAGAGTTAAACCATACTTTTGATTGCGCAGTTCTGAACACTCTTTCTGTAGAAAATGCAAGTGGACATTCGGAGCGCTAAGAGGGTAATAGTGGAAAAAGGAATATATTCAAATATAAACTACACAGTAGCATTCTGTGAAAATTCTTTCTGTTCTGTGCATTCAACTAACAGAGTTGAACCTTACTTTTGATTGAGCCGTTCTGAAACACTCTTTCTGTAGAAACTGCAATTGGACATGCTAAGCGCTAAGAGGCCTACATTGGGAAAAAGAATGTCTACAAATAAAAACTACACAGAAGAATTGTGTGAAACTTCTTTCTGTTCTGTTTGTTCAACTAAAAGATTTGAACCTTAGTTTTGATTGAGCCGTTCTGAAACACTCTTTCTGTAGAAAATGCAAGTGGAGATTCGGAGCGCTAAGACGGTAATAGTGGAAAAAGGAATGTCTCCAAATATAAACTACACAGAATCATTCTGTGAAACTTCTTTCTGATCTGTGCATTCAGCTAACAGAGTTAAACCATACTTTTGATTGAGCAGATCTGAACACTCTTTCTGTAGAAAATGCAACTGGACATTTGGAGCGCTAAGAGAGTATTAGTGGAAAAAGGAATATATTCAAATATAAACTACACAGAAGCATTCTGTGAAATTTCTTTCTGATCTGAGCATTCAGCTAACAGAGTTAAACCATACTTTTGATTGAGCAGTTTTGAAACACTCTGTCTGTAGAAAATGCAACTGGACATTCGTAGCGCTAAGTGGGTAATAGTGGAAAAAAGAATATATTCAAATATAAACTACACAGTAGCATTCTGTGAAAATTCTTTCTGTTCTGTGCATTCAACTAACAGAGTTGAACCTTACTTTTGATTGAGCCTTTCTGAAACACTCTTTCTGTAGAAACTGCAATTGGACATGCTAAGCTCTAAGAGGCCTACATTGGGAAAAAGAATATCTTCAAATAAAAACTACACAGATGCATTCTGTGAAACTTATTTCTGTTCTGTAAATTCAGTTAACAGAGATAAAACATATTTTTGATTGAGCAGTTATGAAACACTCTTTTTGTAGAAAATGCAAGTGGAGATTCGGAGCGCTAAGAGGGTAATAGTGGAAAAAGGAATGTCTTCAAATATAAACTACACAGAATCATTCGGTGAAACTTCTTTCTGATCTGTGCATTCAGCTAACAGAGTTAAACCATACTTTTGATTGAGCAGATCTGAACACTCTTTCTGTAGAAAATGCAACTGGACATTTGGAGCGCTAAGAGCGTAGTAGGGGAAAAAGGAATATATTCAAATATAAACTACACAGAAGCATTCTGTGAAACTTCTTTCTGATCTGAGCATTCAGCTAACAGAGTTAAACCATACTTTTGATTGAGCAGTTTTGAAACACTCTGTCTGTAGAAAATGCAACTGGACATTCGTAGCGCTAAGTGGATAATAGTGGAAAAAAGAATATGTTCAAATATAAACTACACAGAAGCATTGTATGAAACTTCTTTCTGTTCTGTGCATTCAACTAACAGAGTTGAACCTTACTTTTGATTGAGCCTTTCTGAAACACTCTTTCTGTAGAAACTGCAATTGGACATTCTCAGCACTAAGAGGCCTATATTGGGAAAAATAATATCTTCAAATAAAAACTACACAGAAGCATTGTGTGAAACTTAATTCTGATATGTTCATTAAGCTAACAGAGTTAAACCATACTTTTGATTGCGCAGTTCTGAACACTCTTTCTGTAGAAAATGCAAGTGGACATTCGGAGCGCTAAGAGGGTAATAGTGGAAAAAGGAATATATTCAAATATAAACTACACAGTAGCATTCTGTGAAAATTCTTTCTGTTCTGTGCATTCAAATAACAGAGTTGAACCTTACTTTTGATTGAGCCGTTCTGAAACACTCTTTCTGTAGAAACTGCAATTGGACATGCTAAGCGCTAAGAGGCCTACATTGGGAAAAAGAATATCTTCAAATAAAAACTACACAGATGCATTCTGTGAAACTGATTTCTGGTCTGTAAATTCAGTTAACAGAGATAAAACATATTTTCGATTGAGCAGTTTTGAAACACTCTTTTTGTAGAAAATGCAAGTGGACATTCGTAGCGCTAAGTGGGTAATAGTGGAAAAAAGAATATGTTGAAATATAAACTACACAGAAGCATTGTATGAAACTTCTTTCTGATCTGTGCATTCAGCTAACAGAGTTGAACCTTACTTTGGATTGAGCCTTTCTGAAACACTCTTTCTGTAGAAAATGCAACTGGACATTTGGAGCGCTAAGAGCGTAGTAGTGGAAAAAGGAATATATTCAAATATAAACTACACAGAAGCATTGTGTGAAACTTCTTTCTGATCTGAGCATTCAGCTAACAGAGTTAAACCATACTTTTGATTGCGCAGTTTTGAAACACTCTGTCTGTAGAAAATGCAACTGGACATTCGTAGCGCTAAGTGGGTAATAGTGGAAAAAATAATATGTTCAAATATAAACTACACAGAAGCATTGTATGAAACTTCTTTCTGTTCTGTGCATTCAACTAACAGAGTTTAACCTTACTTTTGATTGAGCCGTTCTGAAACACTCTTTCTGTAGAAACTGCAATTGGACATTCTGAGCGCTAAGAGGCCTATATTGGAAAAAAGAATGTCTACAAATAAAAACTACACAGAAGAATTGTGTGAAACTTCTTTCTGTTCTGTTTGTTCAACTAAAAGAGTTGAACCTTAGTTTTGATTGAGCCGTTCTGAAACACTCTTTCTGTAGAAAATGCAAGTGGAGATTCGGAGCGCTAAGAGGGTAATAGTGGAAAAAGGAATGTCTCCAAATATAAACTACACAGAATCATTCTGTGAAACTTCTTTCTGATCTGTGCATTCAGCTAACACAGTTAAACCATACTTTTGATTGAGCAGATCTGAACACTCTTTCTGTAGAAAATCCAACTGGACATTTGGAGCGCTAAGAGAGTAGTAGTGGAAAAAGGAATATATTTAAATATAAACTACACAGAAGCATTCTGTGAAACTTCTTTCTGATCTGAGCATTCAGCTAACAGAGTTAAACCATACTTTTGATTGAGCAGTTTTGAAACACTCTGTCTGTAGAAAATGCAACTGGACATTCGTAGCGCTAAGTGGGTAATAGTGGAAAAAAGAATATGTTCAAATAGAAACTACACAGAAACATTGTATGAAACTTCTTTCTGTTCTGTGCATTCAACTAACAGAGTTGAACCTTACTTTTGATTGAGCCGTTCTGAAACACTCTTTCTGTAGAAACTGCAATTGGACATTCTGAGCGCTAAGAGGCTTCTATTGGGAAAAATAATATCTTCAAATAAAAACTACACAGAACCATTGTTTGAAACTTATTTCTGATATGTTCATTAAGCTAACAGAGTTAAACCATACTTTTGATTGCGCAGTTCTGAACACTCTTTCTGTAGAAAATGCAAGTGGACATTCGGAGCGCTAAGAGGGTAATAGTGGAAAAAGGAATATATTCAAATATAAACTACACAGTAGCATTCTGTGAAAATTCTTTCTGTTCTGTGCATTCAACTAACAGAGTTGAACCTTACTTTTGATTGAGCCGTTCTGAAACACTCTTTTGTAGAAACTGCATTTGGACATGCTAAGCGCTAAGAGGCCTACATTGGGAAAAAAAATATCTTCAAATAAAAACTACACAGATGCATTCTGTGAAACTTATTTCTGTTCTGTAAATTCGGTTAACAGACATAAAACATATTTTTGATTGAGCAGTTATGAAACACTCTTTTTGTAGAAAATGCAAGTGGAGATTCGGAGGGCTAAGAGGGTAATAGTGGAAAAAGGAATGTCTTCAAATATAAACTACACAGAATCATTCGGTGAAACTTCTTTCTGATCTGTGCATTCAGCTAACAGAGTTAAACCATACTTTTGATTGAGCAGATCTGAACACTCTTTCTGTAGAAAATGCAACTGGACATTTGGAGCGCTAAGAGCGTAGTAGGGGAAAAAGGAATATATTCAAATATAAACTACACAGAAGCATTCTGTGAAACTTCTTTCTGATCTGAGCATTCAGCTAACAGAGTTAAACCATACTTTTGATTGAGCAGTTTTGAAACACTCTGTCTGTAGAAAATGCAACTGGACATTCGTAGCGCTAAGTGGGTAATAGTGGAAAAAAGAATATGTTCAAATATAAACTACACAGAAGCATTGTATGAAACTTCTTTCTGTTCTGTGCATTCAACTAACAGAGTTGAACCTTACTTTTGATTGAGCCTTTCTGAAACACTCTTTCTGTAGAAACTGCAATTGGACCTTCTGAGCGCTAAGAGGCCTATATTGGGAAAAATAATATCTTCAAATAAAAACTACACAGAAGCATTGTGTGAAACTTATTTCTGATATGTTCATTAAGCTAACAGAGTTAAACCATACTTTTGATTGCGCAGTTCTGAACACTCTTTCTGTAGAAAATGCAAGTGGACATTCGGAGCGCTAAGAGGGTAATAGTGGAAAAAGGAATATATTCAAATATAAACTACACAGTAGCATTCTGTGAAAATTCTTTCTGTTCTGTGCATTCAACTAACAGAGTTGAACCTTACTTTTGATTGAGCCGTTCTGAAACACTCTTTCTGTAGAAACTGCAATTGGACATGCTAAGCGCTAAGAGGCCTACATTGGGAAAAAGAATATCTTCAAATAAAAACTACACAGATGCATTCTGTGAAACTTATTTCTGGTCTGTAAATTCAGTTAGCAGAGATAAAACATATTTTTGATTGAGCAGTTTTGAAACACTCTTTTTGTAGAAAATGCAAGTGGACATTCGTAGCGCTAAGTGGGTAATAGTGGAAAAAAAATATGTTGAAATATAAACTACACAGAAGCATTGTATGAAACTTCTTTCTGATCGGTGCATTCAGCTAACAGAGTTGAACCTTACTTTGGATTGAGCCTTTCTGAAACACTCTTTCTGTAGAAAATGCAACTGGACATTTGGAGCGCTAAGAGCGTAGTAGTGGAAAAAGGAATATATTCAAATATAAACTACACAGAAGCATTGTGTGAAAATTATTTCTGATCTGAGCATTCAGCTAACAGAGTTAAACTATACTTTTGATTGCGCAGTTTTGAAACACTCTGTCTGTAGAAAATGCAACTGGACATTCGTAGCGCTAAGTGGGTAATAGTGGAAAAAATAATATGTTCAAATATAAACTACACAGAAGCATTGTATGAAACTTGTTTCTGTTCTGTGCATTCAACTAACAGAGTTGAACCTTACTTTTGATTGAGCCGTTCTGAAACACTCTTTCTGTAGAAACTGCAATTGGACATTCTGAGCGCTAAGAGGCCTATATTGGAAAAAAGAATGTCTACAAATAAAAAGTACACAGAAGAATTGTGTGAAACTTCTTTCTGTTCTGTTTGTTCAACTAAAAGAGTTGAACCTTAGTTTTGATTGAGCCGTTCTGAAACACTCTTTCTGTAGAAAATGCAAGTGGAGATTCGGAGCGCTAATTGGGTAATAGTGGAAAAAGTATGTCTCCAAATATAAACTACACAGAATCATTCTGTGAAACTTCTTTCTGATCTGTGCATTCAGCTAACAGAGTTAAACCATACTTTTGATTGAGCAGTTTTGAAACACTCTGTCTGTAGAAAATGCAACTGGACATTCGTAGCGCTAAGTGGGTAATAGTGGAAAAAAGAATATGTTCAAATATAAACTACACAGAAGCATTGTATGAAACTTCTTTCTATTCTGTGCATTCAACTAACAGAGTTGAACCTTACTTTTGATTGAGCCTTTCTGAAACACTCTTTCTGTAGAAACTGCAATTGGACATTCTGAGCGCTAAGAGGCCTCTATTGGGAAAAATAATACCTTCAAATAAAAACTACACAGAAGCATTGTGTGAAACTTATTCCTGATATGTTCATTAAGCTAACAGAGTTAAACCATACTTTTGATTGCGCAGTTCTGAACAATATTTCTGTAGAAAATGCAAGTGGACATTCGGAGCGCTAAGAGGGTAATAGTGGAAAAAGGAATATATTCAAATATAAACTACACAGTAGCATTCTGTGAAAATTCTTTCTGTTCTGTGCATTCAACTAACAGAATTGAACCTTACTTTTGATTGAGCCGTTCTGAAACACTCTTTCTGTAGAAACTGCAATTGGACATGCTAAGCGCTAAGAGGCCTACATTGGGAAAAAGAATATCTTCAAATAAAAACTACACAGATGCATTCTGTGAAACTTATTTCTGATCTGTAAATTCAGTTAATAGAGATAAAACATATTTTTGATTGAGCAGTTATGAAACACTCTTTTTGTAGAAAATGCAAGTGGAGATTCGGAGCGCTAAGAGGGTAATAGTGGAAAAAGGAATGTCTTCAAATATAAACTCCACAGAATCATTCGGTGAAACTTCTTTCTGATCTGTGCATTCAGCTAACAGAGTTAAACCACACATTTAATTGAGCAGATCTGAACACTCTTTCTGTAGAAAATGCAACTGGACATTTGGAGCGCTAAGAGCGTTGTAGTGGAAAAAGGAATATATTCTAATATAAACTACACAGAAGCATTCTGTGAAACTTCTTTCTGATCTGAGCATTCAGCTAACAGAGTTAAACCATACTTTTGATTGAGCAGTTTTGAAACACTCTGTAGAAAATGCAACTGGACATTCGTAGCGCTAAGTGGGTAATAGTGGAAAAAAGAATATGTTCAAATATAAACTACACAGAAGCATTGTATGAAACTTCTTTCTGTTCTTTGCATTCAACTAACAGAGTTGAACCTTACTTTCGATTTAGCCGTTCTGAAACACTCTTTCTGTAGAAACTGCAATTGGACATTCAGAGCGCTAAGAGGCCTATATTGGGATAAAGAATGTCTACAAATAAAAACTACACAGAAGAATTGTGTGAAACTTCTTTCTGTTCTGTTTGTTCAACTAAAAGAGTTGAAACTTAGTTTTGATTGAGCCGTTCTGAAACACTCTTTCTGTAGAAAATGCAAGTGGAGATTCGGAGCGCTAAGAGGGTAATAGTGGAAAAAGGAATGTCTCCAAATATAAACTACACAGAATCATTCTGTGAAACTTCTTTCTGATCTGTGCATTCAGCTAACACAGTTAAACCATACTTTTGATTGAGCAGATCTGAACACTCTTTCTGTAGAAAATGCAACTGGACATTTGGAGCGCTAAGAGAGTAGCAGTGGAAAAAGGAATATGTTTAAATATAAACTACACAGAAGCATTCTGTGAAACTTCTTTCTGATCTGAGCATTCAGCTAACAGAGTTAAACCATACTTTTGATTGAGCAGTTTTGAAACACTCTCTCTGTAGAAAATGCAACTGGACATTCGTAGCGCTAAGTGGGTAATAGTGGAAAAAAAATATGTTCAAATATAAACTACACAGAAGCATTGTATGAAACTTCTTTCTGTTCTGTGCATTCAACTAACAGAGTTGAACCTTACTTTAGATTGAGCCTTTCTGAAACACTCTTTCTGTAGAAACTGCAATTGGACATTCTGAGCGCTAAGAGTCCTATATTGGGAAAAATAATATCTTCAAATAAAAACTACACAGAAGCATTGTGTGAAACTTATTCCTGATATGTTCATTAAGCTAACAGAGTTAAACCATACTTTTGATTGCGCAGTTCTGAACACTCTTTCTGTAGAAAATGCAAGTGGACATTCGGAGCGCTAAGAGGGTAATAGTAGAAAAAGAAATATATTCAAATATAAACTACACAGTAGCATTCTGTGAAAATTCTTTCTGTTCTGTGCATTCAACTAACAGAGTTGAACCTGACTTTTGATTGAGCCGTTCTGAAACACTCTTTCTGTAGAAACTGCAATTGGACATGCTAAGCGCTAAGAGGCCTACATTGGGAAAAAGAATATCTTCAAATAAAAACTACACAGATGCATTCTGTGAAACTTATTTCTGATCTGTAAATTCAGTTAACAGAGATAAAACATATTTTTGATTGAGCAGTTATGAAACACTCTTTTTGTAGAAAATGCAAGTGGAGATTCGGAGCGCTAAGAGGGTAATAGTGGAAAAAGGAATGTCTTCAAATATAAACTACACAGAATCATTCGGTGAAACTTTTTCTGATCTGTGCATTCAGCTAACAGAGTTAAACCATACTTTTGATTGAGCAGATCTGAACACTCTTTCTGTAGAAAATGCAACTGGACATTTGGAGCGCTAAGAGCGTAGTAGTGGAAAAAGGAATATATTCAAATATAAACTACACAGAAGCATTCTGTGAAACTTCTTTCTGATATGAGCATTCAGCTAACAGAGTTAAACCATACTTTTGATTGAGCAGTTTTGAAACACTCTGTCTGTAGAAAATGCAACTGGACATTCGTAGCGCTAAGTGGGTAATAGTCGAAAAAAGAATATGTTCAAATATAAACTACACAGAAGCATTGTATGAAACTTCTTTCTGTTCTGTGCATTCAACTAACAGAGTTGAACCTTACTTTCGATTTAGCCGTTCTGAAACACTCTTTCTGTAGAAACTGCAATTGGACATGCTAAGCGCTAAGAGGCCTACATAGGGAAAAAGAATATCTTCAAATAAAAACTACACAGATGCATTCTGTGAAACTTATTTCTGATCTGTAAATTCAGTTAACAGAGATAAAACATATTTTTGATTGAGCAGTTATGAAACACTCTTTTTGTAGAAAATGCAAGTGGAGATTCGGAGCGCTAAGAGGGTAATAGTGGAAAAAGGAATGTCTTCAAATATAAACTACACAGAATCATTCGGTGAAACTTCTTTCTGATCTGTGCATTCAGCTAACAGAGTTAAACCACACATTTAATTGAGCAGATCTGAACACTCTTTCTGTAGAAAATGCAACTGGACATTTGGAGCGCTAAGAGCGTTGTAGTGGAAAAAGGAATATATTCTAATATAAACTACACAGAAGCATTCTGTGAAACTTCTTTCTGATCTGAGCATTCAGCTAACAGAGTTAAACCATACTTTTGATTGAGCAGTTTTGAAACACTCTGTCTGTAGAAAATGCAACTGGACATTCGTAGCGCTAAGTGGGTAATAGTGGAAAAAAGAATATGTTCAAATATAAACTACACAGAAGCATTGTATGAAACTTCTTTCTGTTCTTTGCATTCAACTAACAGAGTTGAACCTTAGTTTCGATTTAGCCGTTCTGAAACACTCTTTCTGTAGAAACTGCAATTGGACATTCAGAGCGCTAAGAGGCCTATATTGGGATAAAGAATGTCTACAAATAAAAACTACACAGAAGAATTGTATGAAACTTCTTTCTGTTCTGTTTGTTCAACTAAAAGAGTTGAACCTTAGTTTTGATTGAGCCGTTCTGAAACACTCTTTCTGTAGAAAATGCAAGTGGAGATTCGGAGCGCTAAGAGGGTAATAGTGGAAAAAGGAATGTCTCCAAATATAAACTACACAGAATCATTCTGTGAAACTTCTTTCTGATCTGTGCATTCAGCTAACACAGTTAAACCATACTTTTGATTGAGCAGATCTGAACACTCTTTCTGTAGAAAATGCAACTGGACATTTGGAGCGCTAAGAGAGTAGCAGTGGAAAAAGGAATATGTTTAAATATAAACTACACAGAAGCATTCTGTGAAACTTCTTTCTGATCTGAGCATTCAGCTAACAGAGTTAAACCATACTTTTGATTGAGCAGTTTTGAAACACTCTGTCTGTAGAAAATGCAACTGGACATTCGTAGCGCTAAGTGGGTAATAGTGGAAAAAAAATATGTTCAAATATAAACTACACAGAAGCATTGTATGAAACTTCTTTCTGTTCTGTGCATTCAACTAACAGAGTTGAACCTTACTTTTGATTGAGCCTTTCTGAAACACTCTTTCTGTAGAAACTGCAATTGGACATTCTGAGCGCTAAGAGTCTTATATTGGGAAAAATAATATCTTCAAATAAAAACTACACAGAAGCATTGTGTGAAACTTATTCTTGATATGTTCATTAAGCTAACAGAGTTAAACCATACTTTTGATTGCGCAGTTCTGAACACTCTTTCTGTAGAAAATGCAAGTGGACATTCGGAGCGCTAAGAGGGTAATAGTAGAAAAAGGAGTATATTCAAATATAAACTACACAGTAGCATTCTGTGAAAATTCTTTCTGTTCTGTGCATTCAACTAACAGAGTTGAACCTTACTTTTGATTGAGCCGTTCTGAAACACTCTTTCTGTAGAAACTGCAATTGGACATGCTAAGCGCTAAGAGGCCTACATTGGGAAAAAGAATATCTTCAAATAAAAACTACACAGATGCATTCTGTGAAACTTATTTCTGATCTGTAAATTCAGTTAACAGAGATAAAACATATTTTTGATTGAGCAGTTATGAAACACTCTTTTTGTAGAAAATGCAAGTGGAGATTCGGAGCGCTAAGAGGGTAATAGTGGAAAAAGGAATGTCTTCAAATATAAACTACACAGAATCATTCGGTGAAACTTTTTCTGATCTGTGCATTCAGCTAACAGAGTTAAACCATACTTTTGATTGAGCAGATCTGAACACTCTTTCTGTAGAAAATGCAACTGGACATTTGGAGCGCTAAGAGCGTAGTAGTGGAAAAAGGAATATATTCAAATATAAACTACACAGAAGCATTCTGTGAAACTTCTTTCTGATATGAGCATTCAGCTAACAGAGTTAAACCATACCTTTGATTGAGCAGTTTTGAAACACTCTGTCTGTAGAAAATGCAACTGGACATTCGTAGCGCTAAGTGGGTAATAGTGGAAAAAAGAATATGTTCAAATATAAACTACACAGAAGCATTGTATGAAACTTCTTTCTGTTCTGTGCATTCAACTAACAGAGTTGAACCTTACTTTTGATTGAGCCGTTCTGAAACACTCTTTCTGTAGAAACTGCAATTGGACATTCTGAGCGCTAAGAGGCCTATATTGGGAAAAAGAATGTCTACAAATAAAAACTACACAGAAGAATTGTGTGAAACTTCTTTCTGTTCTGTTTGTTCAACTAAAAGAGTTGAACCTTAGTTTTGATTGAGCCGTTCTGAAACACTCTTTCTGTAGAAAATGCAAGTGGAGATTCGGAGCGCTAAGAGGGTAATAGTGGAAAAAGGAATGTTTCCAAATATAAACTACACAGAATCATTCTGTGAAACTTATTTCTGATCTGTGCATTCAGCTAACAGAGTTAAACCATACTTTTGATTGAGCAGATCTGAACACTCTTTCTGTAGAAAATGCAACTGGACATTTGGAGCGCTAAGAGAGTAGTAGTGGAAAAAGGAATATATTTAAATATAAACTACACAGAAGCATTCTGTGAAACTTCTTTCTGATCTGAGCATTCAGCTAACAGAGTTAAACCATACTTTTGATTGAGCAGTTTTGAAACACTCTGTCTGTAGAAAATGCAACTGGACATTCGTAGCGCTAAGTGGGTAATAGTGGAAAAAAGAATATGTTCAAATATAAACTACACAGAAGCATTGTATGAAACTTCTTTCTGTTCTGTGCATTCAACTAACAGAGTTGTACCTTACTTTTGATTGAGCCTTTCTGAAACACTCTTTCTGTAGAAACTGCAATTGGACATTCTGAGCGCTAAGAGGCCTATATTGGGAAAAATAATATCTTCAAATAAAAACTACACAGAAGCATTATGTGAAACTTATATCTGATACGTTCATTAAGCTAACAGAGTTAAACCATACTTTTGATTGCGCAGTTCTGAACACTCTTTCTGTAGAAAATGCAAGTGGACATTCGGAGCGCTAAGAGGGTAATAGTGGAAAAAGGAATATATTCAAATATAAACTACACAGTAGCATTCTGTGAAAATTCTTTCTGTTCTGTGCATTCAACTAACAGAGTTGAACCTTACTTTTGATTGAGCCGTTCTGAAACACTCTTTCTGTAGAAACTGCAATTGGACATGCTAAGCGCTAAGAGGCCTACATTGGGAAAAAGAATATCTTCAAATATAAACTACACAGATGCATTCTGTGAAACTTATTTCTGATCTGTAAATTCAGTTAACAGAGATAAAACATATTTTTGATTGAGCAGTTATGAAACACTCTTTTTGTAGAAAATGCAAGTGGAGATTCGGAGCGCTCAGAGGGTAATAGTGGAAAAAGGAATGTCTTCAAATATAAACTACACAGAATCATTCGGTGAAACTTCTTTCTGATCTGTGCATTCAGCTAACAGAGTTAAACCATACTTTTGATTGAGCAGATCTGAACACTCTTTCTGTAGAAAATGCAACTGGACATTTGGAGCGCTAAGTGCGTAGTAGTGGAAAAAGGAATATATTCAAATATAAACTACACAGAAGCATTCTGTGAAACTTCTTTCTGATCTGAGCATTCAGCTAACAGAGTTAAACCATACTTTTGATTGAGCAGTTTTGAAACACTCTGTCTGTAGAAAATGCAACTGGACATTCGTATCTCTAAGTGGGTAATAGTGGAAAAACGAATATGTTCAAATATAAACTACACAGAAGCATTGTATGAAACTTCTTTCTGTTCTGTGCATTCAACTAACAGAGTTGAACCTTACTTTTGATTGAGCCGTTCTGAAACACTCTTTCTGTAGAAACTGCAATTGGACATTCAGAGCGCTAAGAGTCCTATATTGGGAAAAAGAATGTCTACAAATAAAAACTACACAGAAGCATTGTGTGAAACTTCTTTCTGTTCTGTTTGTTCAACTAAAAGAGTTGAACCTTAGTTTTGATTGAGCCGTTCTGAAACACTCTTTCTGTAGAAAATGCAAGTGGAGATTCGGAGCGCTAAGAGTGTAATAGTGGAAAAAGGAATGTCTCCAGATATAAACTACACAGAATCATTCTGTGAAACTTCTTTCTGATCTGTACATTCAGCAAACAGAGTTAAACCATACTTTTGATTGAGCAGATCTGAACACTCTTTCTGTAGAAAATGCAACTGGACATTTGGAGGGCTAAGAGAGTTGCAGTGGAAAAAGGAATATATTCAAATATAAACTACACAGAAGCATTCTGTGAAACTTCTTTCTGATCTGAGCATTCAGCTAACAGGGTTAAACCATACTTTTGATTGAGCAGTTTTGAAACACTCTGTCTGTAGAAAATGCAACTGGACATTCGTAGCGCTAAGTGGGTAATAGTGGAAAAAAGAAGATGTTCAAATATAAACTACACAGAAGCATTGTATGAAACTTCTTTCTGTTCTGTGCATTCAACTAACAGAGTTGAACCTTACTTTTGATTGAGCCTTTCTGAAACACTCTTTCTGTAGAAACTGCAATTGGACATTCTGAGCGCTAAGAGGCATCAATTGGGAAAAATAATATCTTCAAATAAAAACTACACAGAAGCATTGTGTGAAACTTATTTCTGATATGTTCATTAAGCTAACAGAGTTAAACCATACTTTTCATTGCGCAGTTCTGAACACTCTTTCTGTAGAAAATGCAAGTGGACATTCGGAGCACTAAGAGGGTAATAGTGGAAAAAGGAATATATTCAAATATAAACTACACAGTAGCATTCTGTGAAAATTCTTTCTGTTCTGTGCATTCAACTAACAGAGTTGAACCTTACTTTTGATTGAGCCGTTCTGAAACACTCTTTCTGTAGAAACTGCAATTGGACATGCTAAGCGCTAAGAGGCCTACATTGGGAAAAAGAATATCTTCAAATAAAAACTACACAGATGCATTCTGTGAAACTTATTTCTGATCTGTAAATTCAGTTAACAGAGATAAAACATATTTTTGATTGAGCAGTTATGAAACACTCTTTTTGTAGAAAATGCAAGTGGAGATTCGGAGCGCTAAGAGGGTAATAGTGGAAAAAGGAATGTCTTCAAATATAAACTACACAGAATCATTCGGTGAAACTTCTTTCTGATCTGTGCATTCAGCTAACAGAGTTAAACCATACTTTTGATTGAGCAGATCTGAACACTCTTTCTGTAGAAAATGCAACTGGACATTTGGAGCGCTAAGAGCGTAGTAGTGGAAAAAGGAATATATTCAAATATAAACTACACAGAAGCATTCTGTGAAACTTCTTTCTGATCTGAGCATTCAGCTAACAGAGTTAAACCATACTTTTGATTGAGCAGTTTTGAAACACTCTGTCTGTAGAAAATGCAACTGGACATTCGTAGCGCTAAGTGGGTAATACTGGAAAAAAGAATATGTTCAAATATAAACTACACAGAATCATTGTATGAAACATCTTTCTGTTCTGTGCATTCAACTAACGGAGTTGGACCTTACTTTTGATTGAGCCTTTCTGAAACACTCTTTCTGTAGAAACTGCAATTGGACATTCTGAGCGCTAAGAGGCCTATATTGGGAAAAATAATATCTTCAAATAAAAACTACACAGAAGCATTGTGTGAAACTTATTTCTGATATGTTCATTAAGCTAACAGAGTTAAACCATACTTTTGATTGCGCAGTTCTGAACACTCTTTCTGTAGAAAATGCAAGTGGACATTCGGAGCGCTAAGAGGGTAATAGTGGAAAAAGGAATATATTCAACTATAAACTACACAGTAGCATTCTTTGAAAATTCTTTCTGTTCTGTGCATTCAACTAACAGAGTTGAACCTTACTTTTGATTGAGCCGTTCTGAATCACTCTTTCTGTAGAAACTGCAATTGGACATGCTAAGCGCTAAGAGGCCTACATTGGGAAAAAGAATATCTTCAAATAAAAACTACACAGATGCATTCTGTGAAACTTATTTCTGATCTGTAAATTCAGTTAAGAGAGATAAAACATATTTTTGATTGAGCAGTTATGAAACACTCTTTTTGTAGAAAATGCAAGTGGAGATTCGGAGCGCTAAGAGGGTAATAGTGGAAAAAGGAATGTCTAAAAATATAAACTACACAGAATCATTCGGTGAAACTTCTTTCTGATCTGTGCATTCAGCTAACAGAGTTAAACCATACTTTTGATTGAGCAGATCTGAACACACTTTCTGTAGAAAATGCAACTGGACATTTGGAGCGCTAAGAGCGTAGTAGTGGAAAAAGGAATATATTCAAATATAAACTACACAGAAGCAGTCTGTGAAACTTCTTTCTGATCTGAGCATTCAGCTAACAGAGTTAAACCATACTTTTGATTGAGCAGTTTTGAAACACTCTGTCTGTAGAAAATGCAACTGGACATTTGTAGCGCTAAGTGGGTAATAGTGGAAAAAAGAATATGTTCGAATATAAACTACACAGAAGCATTGTATGAAACATCTTTCTGTTCTGTGCATTCAACTAACAGAGTTGAACCTTACTTTGGATTGAGCCGTTCTGAAACACTCTTTCTGTAGAAACTGCAATTGGACATTCTGAGAGCTAAGAGGCCTATATTGGGAAAAAGAATGTCTACAAATAAAAACTACACAGAAGAATTGTGTGAAACTTCTTTCTGTTCTGTTTGTTCAACTAAAAGAGTTGAACCTTAGTTTTGATTGAGCCGTTCTGAAACACTCTTTCTGTAGAAAATTCAGGTGGAGATTCGGAGCGCTAAGAGGGTAATAGTGGAAAAAGGAATGTCTCCAAATATAAACTACACAGAATCATTCTGTGAAACTTCTTTCTGATCTGTGCATTCAGCTAACAGAGTTAAACCATACTTTTGATTGAGCAGATCTGAACACACTTTCTGTAGAAAATGCAACTGGACATTTGGAGCGCTAAGAGAGTAGTAGTGGAAAAAGGAATATATTCAAATATAAACTACGCAGAAGCATTCTGTGAAACTACTTTCTGATCTGAGCATTCAGCTAACAGAGTTAAACCATACTTTTGATTGAGCAGTTTTGAAACACTCTGTCTGTAGAAAATGCAACTGGACATTCGTAGCGCTAAGTGGGTAATAGTGGAAAAAAGAATATGTTCAAATATGAACTACACAGAAGCATTGTATGAAACTTCTTTCTGTTCTGTGCATTCAACTAACAGAGTTGAACCTTACTTTTGATTGAGCCTTTCTGAAACACTCTTTCTGTAGAAACTGCAATTGGACATTCTGAGCGCTAAGAGGCCTATATGGGGAAAAATAATATCTTCAAATAAAAACTACACAGAAGCATTTTGTGAAACTTATTACTGATATGTTCATTAAGCTAACAGAGTTAAACCATACTTTTGATTGCGCAGTTCTGAACACTCTTTCTGTAGAAAATGCAAGTGGATATTCGGAGCGCTAAGAGGGTAATAGTGGAAAAAGGAATATATTCAAATATAAACTACACAGTAGCATTCTGTGAAAATTCTTTCTGTTCTGTGCATTCTACTAACAGAGTTGAACCTTACTTTTGATTGAGCCGTTCTGAAACACTCTTTCTGTAGAAACTGCAATTGGACATTCTGAGAGCTAAGAGGCCTATATTGGGAAAAAGAATGTCTACAAATAAAAACTACACAGAAGAATTGTGTGAAACTTCTTTCTGTTCTGTTTGTTCAACTAAAAGAGTTGAACCTTAGTTTTGATTGAGCCGTTCTGAAACACTCTTTCTGTAGAAAATTCAGGTGGAGATTCGGAGCGCTAAGAGGGTAATAGTGGAAAAAGGAATGTCTCCAAATATAAACTACACAGAATCATTCTGTGAAACTTCTTTCTGATCTGTGCATTCAGCTAACAGAGTTAAACCATACTTTTGATTGAGCAGATCTGAACACACTTTCTGTAGAAAATGCAACTGGACATTTGGAGCGCTAAGAGAGTAGTAGTGGAAAAAGGAATATATTCAAATATAAACTACGCAGAAGCATTCTGTGAAACTTCTTTCTGATCTGAGCATTCAGCTAACAGAGTTAAACCATACTTTTGATTGAGCAGTTTTGAAACACTCTGTCTGTAGAAAATGCAACTGCACATTCGTAGCGCTAAGTGGGTAATAGTGGAAAAAAGAATATGTTCAAATATGAACTACACAGAAGCATTGTATGAAACTTCTTTCTGTTCTGTGCATTCAACTAACAGAGTTGAACCTTACTTTTGATTGAGCCTTTCTGAAACACTCTTTCTGTAGAAACTGCAATTGGACATTCTGAGCGCTAAGAGGCCTATATGGGGAAAAATAATATCTTCAAATAAAAACTACACAGAAGCATTTTGTGAAACTTATTACTGATATGTTCATTAAGCTAACAGAGTTAAACCATACTTTTGATTGCGCAGTTCTGAACACTCTTTCTGTAGAAAATGCAAGTGGATATTCGGAGCGCTAAGAGGGTAATAGTGGAAAAAGGAATATATTCAAATATAAACTACACAGTAGCATTCTGTGAAAATTCTTTCTGTTCTGTGCATTCTACTAACAGAGTTGAACCTTACTTTTGATTGAGCAGTTTTGAAACACTCTTTTTGTAGAAAATGCAAGTGGACATTCGTAGCGCTAAGTGGGTAATAGTGGAAAAAAGAATATGTTGAAATATAAACTACACAGAAGCATTGTATGAAACTTCTTTCTGATCGGTGCATTCAGCTAACAGAGTTGAACCTTACTTTGGATTGAGCCTTTCTGAAACACTCTTTCTGTAGAAAATGCAACTGGACATTTGGAGCGCTAAGAGCGTAGTAGTGGAAAAAGGAATATATTCAAATATAAACTACACAGAAGCATTGTGTGAAAATTATTTCTGATCTGAGCATTCAGCTAACAGAGTTAAACCATACTTTTGATTGCGCAGTTTTGAAACACTCTGTCTGTAGAAAATGCAACTGGACATTCGTAGCGCTAAGTGGGTAATAGTGGAAAAAATAATATGTTCAAATATAAACTACACAGAAGCATTGTATGAAACTTGTTTCTGTTCTGTGCATTCAACTAACAGAGTTGAACCTTACTTTTGATTGAGCCGTTCTGAAACACTCTTTCTGTAGAAACTGCAATTGGACATTCTGAGCGCTAAGAGGCCTATATTGGAAAAAAGAATGTCTACAAATAAAAAGTACACAGAAGAATTGTGTGAAACTTCTTTCTGTTCTGTTTGTTCAACTAAAAGAGTTGAACCTTAGTTTTGATTGAGCCGTTCTGAAACACTCTTTCTGTAGAAAATGCAAGTGGAGATTCGGAGCGCTAATTGGGTAATAGTGGAAAAAGTATGTCTCCAAATATAAACTACACAGAATCATTCTGTGAAACTTCTTTCTGATCTGTGCATTCAGCTAACAGAGTTAAACCATACTTTTGATTGAGCAGTTTTGAAACACTCTGTCTGTAGAAAATGCAACTGGACATTCGTAGCGCTAAGTGGGTAATAGTGGAAAAAAGAATATGTTCAAATATAAACTACACAGAAGCATTGTATGAAACTTCTTTCTATTCTGTGCATTCAACTAACAGAGTTGAACCTTACTTTTGATTGAGCCTTTCTGAAACACTCTTTCTGTAGAAACTGCAATTGGACATTCTGAGCGCTAAGAGGCCTCTATTGGGAAAAATAATACCTTCAAATAAAAACTACACAGAAGCATTGTGTGAAACTTATTCCTGATATGTTCATTAAGCTAACAGAGTTAAACCATACTTTTGATTGCGCAGTTCTGAACACTATTTCTGTAGAAAATGCAAGTGGACATTCGGAGCGCTAAGAGGGTAATAGTGGAAAAAGGAATATATTCAAATATAAACTACACAGTAGCATTCTGTGAAAATTCTTTCTGTTCTGTGCATTCAACTAACAGAATTGAACCTTACTTTTGATTGAGCCGTTCTGAAACACTCTTTCTGTAGAAACTGCAATTGGACATGCTAAGCGCTAAGAGGCCTACATTGGGAAAAAGAATATCTTCAAATAAAAACTACACAGATGCATTCTGTGAAACTTATTTCTGATCTGTAAATTCAGTTAATAGAGATAAAACATATTTTTGATTGAGCAGTTATGAAACACTCTTTTTGTAGAAAATGCAAGTGGAGATTCGGAGCGCTAAGAGGGTAATAGTGGAAAAAGGAATGTCTTCAAATATAAACTCCACAGAATCATTCGGTGAAACTTCTTTCTGATCTGTGCATTCAGCTAACAGAGTTAAACCACACATTTAATTGAGCAGATCTGAACACTCTTTCTGTAGAAAATGCAACTGGACATTTGGGGCGCTAAGAGCGTTGTAGTGGAAAAAGGAATATATTCTAATATAAACTACACAGAAGCATTCTGTGAAACTTCTTTCTGATCTGAGCATTCAGCTAACAGAGTTAAACCATACTTTTGATTGAGCAGTTTTGAAACACTCTGTAGAAAATGCAACTGGACATTCGTAGCGCTAAGTGGGTAATAGTGGAAAAAAGAATATGTTCAAATATAAACTACACAGAAGCATTGTATGAAACTTCTTTCTGTTCTTTGCATTCAACTAACAGAGTTGAACCTTACTTTCGATTTAGCCGTTCTGAAACACTCTTTCTGTAGAAACTGCAATTGGACATTCAGAGCGCTAAGAGGCCTATATTGGGATAAAGAATGTCTACAAATAAAAACTACACAGAAGAATTGTGTGAAACTTCTTTCTGTTCTGTTTGTTCAACTAAAAGAGTTGAAACTTAGTTTTGATTGAGCCGTTCTGAAACACTCTTTCTGTAGAAAATGCAAGTGGAGATTCGGAGCGCTAAGAGGGTAATAGTGGAAAAAGGAATGTCTCCAAATATAAACTACACAGAATCATTCTGTGAAACTTCTTTCTGATCTGTGCATTCAGCTAACACAGTTAAACCATACTTTTGATTGAGCAGATCTGAACACTCTTTCTGTAGAAAATGCAACTGGACATTTGGAGCGCTAAGAGAGTAGCAGTGGAAAAAGGAATATATTCAAATATAAACTACACAGAAGCAGTCTGTGAAACTTCTTTCTGATCTGAGCATTCAGCTAACAGAGTTAAACCATACTTTTGATTGAGCAGTTTTGAAACACTCTGTCTGTAGAAAATGCAACTGGACATTTGTAGCGCTAAGTGGGTAATAGTGGAAAAAAGAATATGTTCGAATATAAACTACACAGAAGCATTGTATGAAACATCTTTCTGTTCTGTGCATTCAACTAACAGAGTTGAACCTTACTTTGGATTGAGCCGTTCTGAAACACTCTTTCTGTAGAAACTGCAATTGGACATTCTGAGAGCTAAGAGGCCTATATTGGGAAAAAGAATGTCTACAAATAAAAACTACACAGAAGAATTGTGTGAAACTTCTTTCTGTTCTGTTTGTTCAACTAAAAGAGTTGAACCTTAGTTTTGATTGAGCCGTTCTGAAACACTCTTTCTGTAGAAAATTCAGGTGGAGATTCGGAGCGCTAAGAGGGTAATAGTGGAAAAAGGAATGTCTCCAAATATAAACTACACAGAATCATTCTGTGAAACTTCTTTCTGATCTGTGCATTCAGCTAACAGAGTTAAACCATACTTTTGATTGAGCAGATCTGAACACACTTTCTGTAGAAAATGCAACTGGACATTTGGAGCGCTAAGAGAGTAGTAGTGGAAAAAGGAATATATTCAAATATAAACTACGCAGAAGCATTCTGTGAAACTTCTTTCTGATCTGAGCATTCAGCTAACAGAGTTAAACCATACTTTTGATTGAGCAGTTTTGAAACACTCTGTCTGTAGAAAATGCAACTGGACATTCGTAGCGCTAAGTGGGTAATAGTGGAAAAAAGAATATGTTCAAATATGAACTACACAGAAGCATTGTATGAAACTTCTTTCTGTTCTGTGCATTCAACTAACAGAGTTGAACCTTACTTTTGATTGAGCCTTTCTGAAACACTCTTTCTGTAGAAACTGCAATTGGACATTCTGAGCGCTAAGAGGCCTATATGGGGAAAAATAATATCTTCAAATAAAAACTACACAGAAGCATTTTGTGAAACTTATTACTGATATGTTCATTAAGCTAACAGAGTTAAACCATACTTTTGATTGCGCAGTTCTGAACACTCTTTCTGTAGAAAATGCAAGTGGATATTCGGAGCGCTAAGAGGGTAATAGTGGAAAAAGGAATATATTCAAATATAAACTACACAGTAGCATTCTGTGAAAATTCTTTCTGTTCTGTGCATTCTACTAACAGAGTTGAACCTTACTTTTGATTGAGCCGTTCTGAAACACTCTTTCTGTAGAAACTGCAATTGGACATTCTGAGAGCTAAGAGGCCTATATTGGGAAAAAGAATGTCTACAAATAAAAACTACACAGAAGAATTGTGTGAAACTTCTTTCTGTTCTGTTTGTTCAACTAAAAGAGTTGAACCTTAGTTTTGATTGAGCCGTTCTGAAACACTCTTTCTGTAGAAAATTCAGGTGGAGATTCGGAGCGCTAAGAGGGTAATAGTGGAAAAAGGAATGTCTCCAAATATAAACTACACAGAATCATTCTGTGAAACTTCTTTCTGATCTGTGCATTCAGCTAACAGAGTTAAACCATACTTTTGATTGAGCAGATCTGAACACACTTTCTGTAGAAAATGCAACTGGACATTTGGAGCGCTAAGAGAGTAGTAGTGGAAAAAGGAATATATTCAAATATAAACTACGCAGAAGCATTCTGTGAAACTTCTTTCTGATCTGAGCATTCAGCTAACAGAGTTAAACCATACTTTTGATTGAGCAGTTTTGAAACACTCTGTCTGTAGAAAATGCAACTGGACATTCGTAGCGCTAAGTGGGTAATAGTGGAAAAAAGAATATGTTCAAATATGAACTACACAGAAGCATTGTATGAAACTTCTTTCTGTTCTGTGCATTCAACTAACAGAGTTGAACCTTACTTTTGATTGAGCCTTTCTGAAACACTCTTTCTGTAGAAACTGCAATTGGACATTCTGAGCGCTAAGAGGCCTATATGGGGAAAAATAATATCTTCAAATAAAAACTACACAGAAGCATTTTGTGAAACTTATTACTGATATGTTCATTAAGCTAACAGAGTTAAACCATACTTTTGATTGCGCAGTTCTGAACACTCTTTCTGTAGAAAATGCAAGTGGATATTCGGAGCGCTAAGAGGGTAATAGTGGAAAAAGGAATATATTCAAATATAAACTACACAGTAGCATTCTGTGAAAATTCTTTCTGTTCTGTGCATTCTACTAACAGAGTTGAACCTTACTTTTGATTGAGCAGTTTTGAAACACTCTTTTTGTAGAAAATGCAAGTGGACATTCGTAGCGCTAAGTGGGTAATAGTGGAAAAAAGAATATGTTGAAATATAAACTACACAGAAGCATTGTATGAAACTTCTTTCTGATCGGTGCATTCAGATAACAGAGTTGAACCTTACTTTGGATTGAGCCTTTCTGAAACACTCTTTCTGTAGAAAATGCAACTGGACATTTGGAGCGCTAAGAGCGTAGTAGTGGAAAAAGGAATATATTCAAATATAAACTACACAGAAGCATTGTGTGAAAATTATTTCTGATCTGAGCATTCAGCTAACAGAGTTAAACCATACTTTTGATTGCGCAGTTTTGAAACACTCTGTCTGTAGAAAATGCAACTGGACATTCGTAGCGCTAAGTGGGTAATAGTGGAAAAAATAATATGTTCAAATATAAACTACACAGAAGCATTGTATGAAACTTGTTTCTGTTCTGTGCATTCAACTAACAGAGTTGAACCTTACTTTTGATTGAGCCGTTCTGAAACACTCTTTCTGTAGAAACTGCAATTGGACATTCTGAGCGCTAAGAGGCCTATATTGGAAAAAAGAATGTCTACAAATAAAAAGTACACAGAAGAATTGTGTGAAACTTCTTTCTGTTCTGTTTGTTCAACTAAAAGAGTTGAACCTTAGTTTTGATTGAGCCGTTCTGAAACACTCTTTCTGTAGAAAATGCAAGTGGAGATTCGGAGCGCTAATTGGGTAATAGTGGAAAAAGTATGTCTCCAAATATAAACTACACAGAATCATTCTGTGAAACTTCTTTCTGATCTGTGCATTCAGCTAACAGAGTTAAACCATACTTTTGATTGAGCAGTTTTGAAACACTCTGTCTGTAGAAAATGCAACTGGACATTCGTAGCGCTAAGTGGGTAATAGTGGAAAAAAGAATATGTTCAAATATAAACTACACAGAAGCATTGTATGAAACTTCTTTCTATTCTGTGCATTCAACTAACAGAGTTGAACCTTACTTTTGATTGAGCCTTTCTGAAACACTCTTTCTGTAGAAACTGCAATTGGACATTCTGAGCGCTAAGAGGCCTCTATTGGGAAAAATAATACCTTCAAATAAAAACTACACAGAAGCATTGTGTGAAACTTATTCCTGATATGTTCATTAAGCTAACAGAGTTAAACCATACTTTTGATTGCGCAGTTCTGAACACTATTTCTGTAGAAAATGCAAGTGGACATTCGGAGCGCTAAGAGGGTAATAGTGGAAAAAGGAATATATTCAAATATAAACTACACAGTAGCATTCTGTGAAAATTCTTTCTGTTCTGTGCATTCAACTAACAGAATTGAACCTTACTTTTGATTGAGCCGTTCTGAAACACTCTTTCTGTAGAAACTGCAATTGGACATGCTAAGCGCTAAGAGGCCTACATTGGGAAAAAGAATATCTTCAAATAAAAACTACACAGATGCATTCTGTGAAACTTATTTCTGATCTGTAAATTCAGTTAATAGAGATAAAACATATTTTTGATTGAGCAGTTATGAAACACTCTTTTTGTAGAAAATGCAAGTGGAGATTCGGAGCGCTAAGAGGGTAATAGTGGAAAAAGGAATGTCTTCAAATATAAACTCCACAGAATCATTCGGTGAAACTTCTTTCTGATCTGTGCATTCAGCTAACAGAGTTAAACCACACATTTAATTGAGCAGATCTGAACACTCTTTCTGTAGAAAATGCAACTGGACATTTGGAGCGCTAAGAGCGTTGTAGTGGAAAAAGGAATATATTCTAATATAAACTACACAGAAGCATTCTGTGAAACTTCTTTCTGATCTGAGCATTCAGCTAACAGAGTTAAACCATACTTTTGATTGAGCAGTTTTGAAACACTCTGTAGAAAATGCAACTGGACATTCGTAGCGCTAAGTGGGTAATAGTGGAAAAAAGAATATGTTCAAATATAAACTACACAGAAGCATTGTATGAAACTTCTTTCTGTTCTTTGCATTCAACTAACAGAGTTGAACCTTACTTTCGATTTAGCCGTTCTGAAACACTCTTTCTGTAGAAACTGCAATTGGACATTCAGAGCGCTAAGAGGCCTATATTGGGATAAAGAATGTCTACAAATAAAAACTACACAGAAGAATTGTGTGAAACTTCTTTCTGTTCTGTTTGTTCAACTAAAAGAGTTGAAACTTAGTTTTGATTGAGCCGTTCTGAAACACTCTTTCTGTAGAAAATGCAAGTGGAGATTCGGAGCGCTAAGAGGGTAATAGTGGAAAAAGGAATGTCTCCAAATATAAACTACACAGAATCATTCTGTGAAACTTCTTTCTGATCTGTGCATTCAGCTAACACAGTTAAACCATACTTTTGATTGAGCAGATCTGAACACTCTTTCTGTAGAAAATGCAACTGGACATTTGGAGCGCTAAGAGAGTAGCAGTGGAAAAAGGAATATGTTTAAATATAAACTACACAGAAGCATTCTGTGAAACTTCTTTCTGATCTGAGCATTCAGCTAACAGAGTTAAACCATACTTTTGATTGAGCAGTTTTGAAACACTCTCTCTGTAGAAAATGCAACTGGACATTCGTAGCGCTAAGTGGGTAATAGTGGAAAAAAAATATGTTCAAATATAAACTACACAGAAGCATTGTATGAAACTTCTTTCTGTTCTGTGCATTCAACTAACAGAGTTGAACCTTACTTTTGATTGAGCCTTTCTGAAACACTCTTTCTGTAGAAACTGCAATTGGACATTCTGAGCGCTAAGAGTCCTATATTGGGAAAAATAATATCTTCAAATAAAAACTACACAGAAGCATTGTGTGAAACTTATTCCTGATATGTTCATTAAGCTAACAGAGTTAAACCATACTTTTGATTGCGCAGTTCTGAACACTCTTTCTGTAGAAAATGCAAGTGGACATTCCGAGCGCTAAGAGGGTAATAGTAGAAAAAGAAATATATTCAAATATAAACTACACAGTAGCATTCTGTGAAAATTCTTTCTGTTCTGTGCATTCAACTAACAGAGTTGAACCTTACTTTTGATTGAGCCGTTCTGAAACACTCTTTCTGTAGAAACTGCAATTGGACATGCTAAGCGCTAAGAGGCCTACATTGGGAAAAAGAATATCTTCAAATAAAAACTACACAGATGCATTCTGTGAAACTTATTTCTGATCTGTAAATTCAGTTAACAGAGATAAAACATATTTTTGATTGAGCAGTTATGAAACACTCTTTTTGTAGAAAATGCAAGTGGAGATTCGGAGCGCTAAGAGGGTAATAGTGGAAAAAGGAATGTCTTCAAATATAAACTACACAGAATCATTCGGTGAAACTTTTTCTGATCTGTGCATTCAGCTAACAGAGTTAAACCATACTTTTGATTGAGCAGATCTGAACACTCTTTCTGTAGAAAATGCAACTGGACATTTGGAGCGCTAAGAGCGTAGTAGTGGAAAAAGGAATATATTCAAATATAAACTACACAGAAGAATTCTGTGAAACTTCTTTCTGATATGAGCATTCAGCTAACAGAGTTAAACCATACTTTTGATTGAGCAGTTTTGAAACACTCTGTCTGTAGAAAATGCAACTGGACATTCGTAGCGCTAAGTGGGTAATAGTCGAAAAAAGAATATGTTCAAATATAAACTACACAGAAGCATTGTATGAAACTTCTTTCTGTTCTGTGCATTCAACTAACAGAGTTGAACCTTACTTTCGATTTAGCCGTTCTGAAACACTCTTTCTGTAGAAACTGCAATTGGACATGCTAAGCGCTAAGAGGCCTACATAGGGAAAAAGAATATCTTCAAATAAAAACTACACAGATGCATTCTGTGAAACTTATTTCTGATCTGTAAATTCAGTTAACAGAGATAAAACATATTTTTGATTGAGCAGTTATGAAACACTCTTTTTGTAGAAAATGCAAGTGGAGATTCGGAGCGCTAAGAGGGTAATAGTGGAAAAAGGAATGTCTTCAAATATAAACTACACAGAATCATTCGGTGAAACTTCTTTCTGATCTGTGCATTCAGCTAACAGAGTTAAACCACACATTTAATTGAGCAAATCTGAACACTCTTTCTGTAGAAAATGCAACTGGACATTTGGAGCGCTAAGAGCGTTGTAGTGGAAAAAGGAATATATTCTAATATAAACTACACAGAAGCATTCTGTGAAACTTCTTTCTGATCTGAGCATTCAGCTAACAGAGTTAAACCATACTTTTGATTGAGCAGTTTTGAAACACTCTGTCTGTAGAAAATGCAACTGTACATTCGTAGCGCTAAGTTGGTAATAGTGGAAAAAAGAATATGTTCAAATATAAACTACACAGAAGCATTGTATGAAACTTCTTTCTGTTCTTTGCATTCAACTAACAGAGTTGAACCTTAGTTTCGATTTAGCCGTTCTGAAACACTCTTTCTGTAGAAACTGCAATTGGACATTCAGAGCGCTAAGAGGCCTATATTGGGATAAAGAATGTCTACAAATAAAAACTACACAGAAGAATTGTATGAAACTTCTTTCTGTTCTGTTTGTTCAACTAAAAGAGTTGAACCTTAGTTTTGATTGAGCCGTTCTGAAACACTCTTTCTGTAGAAAATGCAAGTGGAGATTCGGAGCGCTAAGAGGGTAATAGTGGAAAAAGGAATGTCTCCAAATATAAACTACACAGAATAATTCTGTGAAACTTCTTTCTGATCTGTGCATTCAGCTAACACAGTTAAACCATACTTTTGATTGAGCAGATCTGAACACTCTTTCTGTAGAAAATGCAACTGGACATTTGGAGCGCTAAGAGAGTAGCAGTGGAAAAAGGAATATGTTTAAATATAAACTACACAGAAGCATTCTGTGAAACTTCTTTCTGATCTGAGCATTCAGCTAACAGAGTTAAACCATACTTTTGATTGAGCAGTTTTGAAACACTCTGTCTGTAGAAAATGCAACTGGACATTCGTAGCGCTAAGTGGGTAATAGTGGAAAAAAAATATGTTCAAATATAAACTACACAGAAGCATTGTATGAAACTTCTTTCTGTTCTGTGCATTCAACTAACAGAGTTGAACCTTACTTTTGATTGAGCCTTTCTGAAACACTCTTTCTGTAGAAACTGCAATTGGACATTCTGAGCGCTAAGAGTCTTATATTGGGAAAAATAATATCTTCAAATAAAAACTACACAGAAGCATTGTGTGAAACTTATTCTTGATATGTTCATTAAGCTAACAGAGTTAAACCATACTTTTGATTGCGCAGTTCTGAACACTCTTTCTGTAGAAAATGCAAGTGGACATTCGGAGCGCTAAGAGGGTAATAGTAGAAAAAGGAGTATATTCAAATATAAACTACACAGTAGCATTCTGTGAAAATTCTTTCTGTTCTGTGCATTCAACTAACAGAGTTGAACCTTACTTTTGATTGAGCCGTTCTGAAACACTCTTTCTGTAGAAACTGCAATTGGACATGCTAAGCGCTAAGAGGCCTACATTGGGAAAAAGAATATCTTCAAATAAAAACTACACAGATGCATTCTGTGAAACTTATTTCTGATCTGTAAATTCAGTTAACAGAGATAAAACATATTTTTGATTGAGCAGTTATGAAACACTCTTTTTGTAGAAAATGCAAGTGGAGATTCGGAGCGCTAAGAGGGTAATAGTGGAAAAAGGAATGTCTTCAAATATAAACTACACAGAATCATTCGGTGAAACTTTTTCTGATCTGTGCATTCAGCTAACAGAGTTAAACCATACTTTTGATTGAGCAGATCTGAACACTCTTTCTGTAGAAAATGCAACTGGACATTTGGAGCGCTAAGAGCGTAGTAGTGGAAAAAGGAATATATTCAAATATAAACTACACAGAAGCATTCTGTGAAACTTCTTTCTGATATGAGCATTCAGCTAACAGAGTTAAACCATACCTTTGATTGAGCAGTTTTGAAACACTCTGTCTGTAGAAAATGCAACTGGACATTCGTAGCGCTAAGTGGGTAATAGTGGAAAAAAGAATATGTTCAAATATAAACTACACAGAAGCATTGTATGAAACTTCTTTCTGTTCTGTGCATTCAACTAACAGAGTTGAACCTTACTTTTGATTGAGCCGTTCTGAAACACTCTTTCTGTAGAAACTGCAATTGGACATTCTGAGCGCTAAGAGGCCTATATTGGGAAAAAGAATGTCTACAAATAAAAACTACACAGAAGAATTGTGTGAAACTTCTTTCTGTTCTGTTTGTTCAACTAAAAGAGTTGAACCTTAGTTTTGATTGAGCCGTTCTGAAACACTCTTTCTGTAGAAAATGCAAGTGGAGATTCGGAGCGCTAAGAGGGTAATAGTGGAAAAAGGAATGTTTCCAAATATAAACTACACAGAATCATTCTGTGAAACTTATTTCTGATCTGTGCATTCAGCTAACAGAGTTAAACCATACTTTTGATTGAGCAGATCTGAACACTCTTTCTGTAGAAAATGCAACTGGACATTTGGAGCGCTAAGAGAGTAGTAGTGGAAAAAGGAATATATTTAAATATAAACTACACAGAAGCATTCTGTGAAACTTCTTTCTGATCTGAGCATTCAGCTAACAGAGTTAAACCATACTTTTGATTGAGCAGTTTTGAAACACTCTGTCTGTAGAAAATGCAACTGGACATTCGTAGCGCTAAGTGGGTAATAGTGGAAAAAAGAA
The DNA here is from genome assembly GCF_028878055.3 of Symphalangus syndactylus. Lineage (NCBI taxonomy): Eukaryota > Metazoa > Chordata > Mammalia > Primates > Hylobatidae > Symphalangus > Symphalangus syndactylus. The sequence continues at coordinate 104,037,865 of NC_072439.2, forward strand.
TATGTTCAAATATAAACTACACAGAAGCATTGTATGAAACTTCTTTCTGTTCTGTGCATTCAACTAACAGAGTTGTACCTTACTTTTGATTGAGCCTTTCTGAAACACTCTTTCTGTAGAAACTGCAATTGGACATTCTGAGCGCTAAGAGGCCTATATTGGGAAAAATAATATCTTCAAATAAAAACTACACAGAAGCATTATGTGAAACTTATATCTGATACGTTCATTAAGCTAACAGAGTTAAACCATACTTTTGATTGCGCAGTTCTGAACACTCTTTCTGTAGAAAATGCAAGTGGACATTCGGAGCGCTAAGAGGGTAATAGTGGAAAAAGGAATATATTCAAATATAAACTACACAGTAGCATTCTGTGAAAATTCTTTCTGTTCTGTGCATTCAACTAACAGAGTTGAACCTTACTTTTGATTGAGCCGTTCTGAAACACTCTTTCTGTAGAAACTGCAATTGGACATGCTAAGCGCTAAGAGGCCTACATTGGGAAAAAGAATATCTTCAAATAAAAACTACACAGATGCATTCTGTGAAACTTATTTCTGATCTGTAAATTCAGTTAACAGAGATAAAACATATTTTTGATTGAGCAGTTATGAAACACTCTTTTTGTAGAAAATGCAAGTGGAGATTCGGAGCGCTCAGAGGGTAATAGTGGAAAAAGGAATGTCTTCAAATATAAACTACACAGAATCATTCGGTGAAACTTCTTTCTGATCTGTGCATTCAGCTAACAGAGTTAAACCATACTTTTGATTGAGCAGATCTGAACACTCTTTCTGTAGAAAATGCAACTGGACATTTGGAGCGCTAAGTGCGTAGTAGTGGAAAAAGGAATATATTCAAATATAAACTACACAGAAGCATTCTGTGAAACTTCTTTCTGATCTGAGCATTCAGCTAACAGAGTTAAACCATACTTTTGATTGAGCAGTTTTGAAACACTCTGTCTGTAGAAAATGCAACTGGACATTCGTATCTCTAAGTGGGTAATAGTGGAAAAACGAATATGTTCAAATATAAACTACACAGAAGCATTGTATGAAACTTCTTTCTGTTCTGTGCATTCAACTAACAGAGTTGAACCTTACTTTTGATTGAGCCGTTCTGAAACACTCTTTCTGTAGAAACTGCAATTGGACATTCAGAGCGCTAAGAGTCCTATATTGGGAAAAAGAATGTCTACAAATAAAAACTACACAGAAGCATTGTGTGAAACTTCTTTCTGTTCTGTTTGTTCAACTAAAAGAGTTGAACCTTAGTTTTGATTGAGCCGTTCTGAAACACTCTTTCTGTAGAAAATGCAAGTGGAGATTCGGAGCGCTAAGAGTGTAATAGTGGAAAAAGGAATGTCTCCAGATATAAACTACACAGAATCATTCTGTGAAACTTCTTTCTGATCTGTACATTCAGCAAACAGAGTTAAACCATACTTTTGATTGAGCAGATCTGAACACTCTTTCTGTAGAAAATGCAACTGGACATTTGGAGGGCTAAGAGAGTTGCAGTGGAAAAAGGAATATATTCAAATATAAACTACACAGAAGCATTCTGTGAAACTTCTTTCTGATCTGAGCATTCAGCTAACAGGGTTAAACCATACTTTTGATTGAGCAGTTTTGAAACACTCTGTCTGTAGAAAATGCAACTGGACATTCGTAGCGCTAAGTGGGTAATAGTGGAAAAAAGAAGATGTTCAAATATAAACTACACAGAAGCATTGTATGAAACATCTTTCTGTTCTGTGCATTCAACTAACAGAGTTGAACCTTACTTTTGATTGAGCCTTTCTGAAACACTCTTTCTGTAGAAACTGCAATTGGACATTCTGAGCGCTAAGAGGCATCAATTGGGAAAAATAATATCTTCAAATAAAAACTACACAGAAGCATTGTGTGAAACTTATTTCTGATATGTTCATTAAGCTAACAGAGTTAAACCATACTTTTCATTGCGCAGTTCTGAACACTCTTTCTGTAGAAAATGCAAGTGGACATTCGGAGCACTAAGAGGGTAATAGTGGAAAAAGGAATATATTCAAATATAAACTACACAGTAGCATTCTGTGAAAATTCTTTCTGTTCTGTGCATTCAACTAACAGAGTTGAACCTTACTTTTGATTGAGCCGTTCTGAAACACTCTTTCTGTAGAAACTGCAATTGGACATGCTAAGCGCTAAGAGGCCTACATTGGGAAAAAGAATATCTTCAAATAAAAACTACACAGATGCATTCTGTGAAACTTATTTCTGATCTGTAAATTCAGTTAACAGAGATAAAACATATTTTTGATTGAGCAGTTATGAAACACTCTTTTTGTAGAAAATGCAAGTGGAGATTCGGAGCGCTAAGAGGGTAATAGTGGAAAAAGGAATGTCTTCAAATATAAACTACACAGAATCATTCGGTGAAACTTCTTTCTGATCTGTGCATTCAGCTAACAGAGTTAAACCATACTTTTGATTGAGCAGATCTGAACACTCTTTCTGTAGAAAATGCAACTGGACATTTGGAGCGCTAAGAGCGTAGTAGTGGAAAAAGGAATATATTCAAATATAAACTACACAGAAGCATTCTGTGAAACTTCTTTCTGATCTGAGCATTCAGCTAACAGAGTTAAACCATACTTTTGATTGAGCAGTTTTGAAACACTCTGTCTGTAGAAAATGCAACTGGACATTCGTAGCGCTAAGTGGGTAATACTGGAAAAAAGAATATGTTCAAATATAAACTACACAGAATCATTGTATGAAACATCTTTCTGTTCTGTGCATTCAACTAACGGAGTTGGACTTTACTTTTGATTGAGCCTTTCTGAAACACTCTTTCTGTAGAAACTGCAATTGGACATTCTGAGCGCTAAGAGGCCTATATTGGGAAAAATAATATCTTCAAATAAAAACTACACAGAAGCATTGTGTGAAACTTATTTCTGATATGTTCATTAAGCTAACAGAGTTAAACCATACTTTTGATTGCGCAGTTCTGAACACTCTTTCTGTAGAAAATGCAAGTGGACATTCGGAGCGCTAAGAGGGTAATAGTGGAAAAAGGAATATATTCAACTATAAACTACACAGTAGCATTCTTTGAAAATTCTTTCTGTTCTGTGCATTCAACTAACAGAGTTGAACCTTACTTTTGATTGAGCCGTTCTGAATCACTCTTTCTGTAGAAACTGCAATTGGACATGCTAAGCGCTAAGAGGCCTACATTGGGAAAAAGAATATCTTCAAATAAAAACTACACAGATGCATTCTGTGAAACTTATTTCTGATCTGTAAATTCAGTTAAGAGAGATAAAACATATTTTTGATTGAGCAGTTATGAAACACTCTTTTTGTAGAAAATGCAAGTGGAGATTCGGAGCGCTAAGAGGGTAATAGTGGAAAAAGGAATGTCTAAAAATATAAACTACACAGAATCATTCGGTGAAACTTCTTTCTGATCTGTGCATTCAGCTAACAGAGTTAAACCATACTTTTGATTGAGCAGATCTGAACACACTTTCTGTAGAAAATGCAACTGGACATTTGGAGCGCTAAGAGCGTAGTAGTGGAAAAAGGAATATATTCAAATATAAACTACACAGAAGCAGTCTGTGAAACTTCTTTCTGATCTGAGCATTCAGCTAACAGAGTTAAACCATACTTTTGATTGAGCAGTTTTGAAACACTCTGTCTGTAGAAAATGCAACTGGACATTCGTAGCGCTAAGTGGGTAATAGTGGAAAAAAGAATATGTTCGAATATAAACTACACAGAAGCATTGTATGAAACATCTTTCTGTTCTGTGCATTCAACTAACAGAGTTGAACCTTACTTTGGATTGAGCCGTTCTGAAACACTCTTTCTGTAGAAACTGCAATTGGACATTCTGAGAGCTAAGAGGCCTATATTGGGAAAAAGAATGTCTACAAATAAAAACTACACAGAAGAATTGTGTGAAACTTCTTTCTGTTCTGTTTGTTCAACTAAAAGAGTTGAACCTTAGTTTTGATTGAGCCGTTCTGAAACACTCTTTCTGTAGAAAATTCAGGTGGAGATTCGGAGCGCTAAGAGGGTAATAGTGGAAAAAGGAATGTCTCCAAATATAAACTACACAGAATCATTCTGTGAAACTTCTTTCTGATCTGTGCATTCAGCTAACAGAGTTAAACCATACTTTTGATTGAGCAGATCTGAACACACTTTCTGTAGAAAATGCAACTGGACATTTGGAGCGCTAAGAGAGTAGTAGTGGAAAAAGGAATATATTCAAATATAAACTACGCAGAAGCATTCTGTGAAACTTCTTTCTGATCTGAGCATTCAGCTAACAGAGTTAAACCATACTTTTGATTGAGCAGTTTTGAAACACTCTGTCTGTAGAAAATGCAACTGGACATTCGTAGCGCTAAGTGGGTAATAGTGGAAAAAAGAATATGTTCAAATATGAACTACACAGAAGCATTGTATGAAACTTCTTTCTGTTCTGTGCATTCAACTAACAGAGTTGAACCTTACTTTTGATTGAGCCTTTCTGAAACACTCTTTCTGTAGAAACTGCAATTGGACATTCTGAGCGCTAAGAGGCCTATATGGGGAAAAATAATATCTTCAAATAAAAACTACACAGAAGCATTTTGTGAAACTTATTACTGATATGTTCATTAAGCTAACAGAGTTAAACCATACTTTTGATTGCGCAGTTCTGAACACTCTTTCTGTAGAAAATGCAAGTGGATATTCGGAGCGCTAAGAGGGTAATAGTGGAAAAAGGAATATATTCAAATATAAACTACACAGTAGCATTCTGTGAAAATTCTTTCTGTTCTGTGCATTCTACTAACAGAGTTGAACCTTACTTTTGATTGAGCCGTTCTGAAACACTCTTTCTGTAGAAACTGCAATTGGACATTCTGAGCGCTAAGAGGCCTATATTGGGAAAAAGAATGTCTACAAATAAAAACTACACAGAAGAATTGTGTGAAACTTCTTTCTGTTCTGTTTGTTCAACTAAAAGAGTTGAACCTTAGTTTTGATTGAGCCGTTCTGAAACACTCTTTCTGTAGAAAATGCAAGTGGAGATTCGGAGCGCTAAGAGGGTAATAGTGGAAAAAGGAATGTCTCCAAATATAAACTACACAGAATCATTCGGTGAAACTTCTTTCTGATCTGTGCATTCGGCTAACAGAGTTAAACCATACTTTTGATTGAGCAGATCTGAACACTCTTTCTGTAGAAAATGCAACTGGACATTTATAGCGCTAAGTGCGTAGTAGTGGAAAAAGGAATATATTCAAATATAAACTACACAGAAGCATTCTGTGAAACTTCTTTCTGATCTGAGCATTCAGCTAACAGAGTTAAACCATACTTTGATTGAGCAGTTTTGAAACACTCTGTCTGTAGAAAATGCAACTGGACATTCGTATCGCTAAGTGGGTAATAGTGGAAAAACGAATATGTTCAAATATAAACTACACAGAAGCATTGTATGAAACTTCTTTCTGTTCTGTGCATTCAACTAACAGAGTTGAACCTTACTTTTGATTGAGCCGTTCTGAAACACTCTTTCTGTAGAAACTGCAATTGGACATTCAGAGCGCTAAGAGTCCTATATTGGGAAAAAGAATGTCTACAAATAAAAACTACACAGAAGCATTGTGTGAAACTTCTTTCTGTTCTGTTTGTTCAACTAAAAGAGTTGAACCTTAGTTTTGATTGAGCCGTTCTGAAACACTCTTTCTGTAGAAAATGCAAGTGGAGATTCGGAGCGCTAAGAGTGTAATAGTGGAAAAAGGAATGTCTCCAAATATAAACTACACAGAATCATTCTGTGAAACTTCTTTCTGATCTGTACATTCAGCAAACAGAGTTAAACCATACTTTTGATTGAGCAGATCTGAACACTCTTTCTGTAGAAAATGCAACTGGACATTTGGAGCGCTAAGAGAGTTGCAGTGGAAAAAGGAATATATTCAAATATAAACTACACAGAAGCATTCTGTGAAACTTCTTTCTGATCTGAGCATTCAGCTAACAGAGTTAAACCATACTTTTGATTGAGCAGTTTTGAAACACTCTGTCTGTAGAAAATGCACCTGGACATTCGTAGCGCTAAGTGGGTAATAGTAAAAAAAAGAATATGTTCAAATATAAACTACACAGAAACATTGTATGAAACTACTTTCTGTTCTGTGCATTCAACTAACAGAGTTGAACCTTACTTCTGATTGAGCCGTTCTGAAACACTCTTTCTGTAGAAACTGCAATTGGACATTCTGAGCGCTAAGAGGCCTATATTGGGAAAAAGAATGTCTACAAATAAAAACTACACAGAAGAATTGTGTGAAACTTCTTTCTGTTCTGTTTGTTCAACTAAAAGAGTTGAACCTTAGTTTTGATTGAGCCGTTCTGAAACACTCTTTCTGTAGAAAATGCAAGTGGAGATTCGGAGCGCTAAGAGGGTAATAGTGGAAAAAGGAATGTCTCCAAATATAAACTACACAGAATCATTCTGTGAAACTTGTTTCTGATCTGTGCATTCAGCTAACAGAGTTAAACCATACTTTTGATTGAGCAGATCTGAACACTCTTTCTGTAGAAAATGCAACTGGACATTTGGAGCGCTAAGAGAGTTGCAGTGGAAAAAGGAATATATTCAAATATAAACTACACAGAAGCATTCTGTGAAACTTCTTTCTGATCTGAGCATTCAGCTAACAGGGTTAAACCATACTTTTGATTGAGCAGTTTTGAAACACTCTGTCTGTAGAAAATGCAACTGGACATTCGTAGCGCTAAGTGGGTAATAGTGGAAAAAAGAAGATGTTCAAATATAAACTACACAGAAGCATTGTATGAAACTCCTTTCTGTTCTGTGCATTCAACTAACAGAGTTGAACCTTACTTATGATTGAGCCTTTCTGAAACACTCTTTCTGTAGAAACTGCAATTGTACATTCTGAGCGCTAAGAGGCATCAATTGGGAAAAATAATATCTTCAAATAAAAACTACACAGAAGCATTGTGTGAAACTTATTTCTGATATGTTCATTAAGCTAACAGAGTTAAACCATACTTTTGATTGCGCAGTTCTGAACACTCTTTCTGTAGAAAATGCAAGTGGACATTCGGAGCGCTAAGAGGGTAATAGTGGAAAAAGGAATATATTCAAATATAAACTACACAGAAGCATTCTGTGAAAATTCTTTCTGTTCTGTGCATTCAACTAACAGAGTTGAACCTTACTTTTGATTGAGCCGTTCTGAAACACTCTTTCTGTAGAAACTGCAATTGGACATGCTAAGCGCTAAGAAGCCTACATTGGGAAAAAGAATATCTTCAAATAAAAACTACACAGATGCATTCTGTGAAACTTATTTCTGATCTGTAAATTCAGTTAAGAGAGATAAAACATATTTTTGATTGAGCAGTTATGAAACACTCTTTTTGTAGAAAATGCAAGTGGAGATTCGGAGCGCTAAGGGGGTAATAGTGGAAAAAGGAATGTCTAAAAATATAAACTACACAGAATCATTCGGTGAAACTTCTTTCTGATCTGTGCATTCAGCTAACAGAGTTAAACCATACTTTTGATTGAGCAGATCTGAACACTCTTTCTGTAGAAAATGCAACTGGACATTTGGAGCGCTAAGAGCGTAGTAGTGGTAAAAGGAATATATTCAAATATAAACTACACAGAAGCAGTCTGTGAAACTTCTTTCTGATCTGAGCATTCAGCTAACAGAGTTAAACCATACTTTTGATTGAGCAGTTTTGAAACACTCTGTCTGTAGAAAATGCAACTGGACATTCGTAGCGCTAAGTGGGTAATAGTGGAAAAAAGTATATGTTCGAATATAAACTACACAGAAGCATAGTATGAAACTTCTTTCTGTTCTGTGCATTCAACTAACAGAGTTGAACCTTACTTTTGATTGAGCCGTTCTGAAACACTCTTTCTGTAGAAACTGCAATTGGACATTCTGAGCGCTAAGAGGCCTATATTGGGAAAAAGAATGTCTACAAATAAAAACTACACAGAAGAATTGTGTGAAACTTCTTTCTGTTCTGTTTGTTCAACTAAAAGAGTTGAACCTTAGTTTTGATTGAGCCGTTCTGAAACACTCTTTCTTTAGAAAATTCAAGTGGAGATTCGGAGCGCTAAGAGGGTAATAGTGGAAAAAGGAATGTCTCCAAATATAAACTACACAGAATCATTCTGTGAAACTTCTTTCTGATCTGTGCATTCAGCTAACAGAGTTAAAACATACTTTTGATTGAGCAGATCTGAACACACTTTCTGTAGAAAATGCAACTGGACATTTGGAGCGCTAAGAGAGTAGTAGTGGAAAAAGGAATATATTCAAATATAAACTACACAGAAGCATTCTGTGAAACTTCTTTCTGATCTGAGCATTCAGCTAACTGAGTTAAACCATACTTTTGATTGAGCAGTTTTGAAACACTCTGTCTGTAGAAAATGCAACTGGACATTCGTAGCGCTAAGTGGGTAATAGTGGAAAAAAGAATATGTTCAAATATGAACTACACAGAAGCATTGTATGAAACTTCTTTCTGTTCTGTGCATTCAACTAACAGAGTTGAACCTTACTTTTGATTGAGCCTTTCTGAAACACTCTTTCTGTAGAAACTGCAATTGGACATTCTGAGCGCTAAGAGGCCTATATGGGGAAAAATAATATCTTCAAATAAAAACTACACAGAAGCATTTTGTGAAACTTATTACTGATATGTTCATTAAGCTAACAGAGTTAAACCATACTTTTGATTGCGCAGTTCTGAACACTCTTTCTGTAGAAAATGCAAGTGGACATTCGGAGCGCTAAGAGGGTAATAGTGGAAAAAGGAATATATTCAAATATAAACTACACAGTAGCATTCTGTGAAAATTCTTTCTGTTCTGTGCATTCTACTAACAGAGTTGAACCTTACTTTTGATTGAGCCGTTCTGAAACACTCTTTCTGTAGAAACTGCAATTGGACATACTGAGCGCTAAGAGGCCTATATTGGGAAAAAGAATGTCTACAAATAAAAACTACACAGAAGAATTGTGTGAAACTTCTTTCTGTTCTGTTTGTTCAACTAAAAGAGTTGAACCTTAGTTTTGATTGAGCCGTTCTGAAACACTCTTTCTGTAGAAAATGCAAGTGGAGATTCGGAGCGCTAAGAGGGTAATAGTGGAAAAAGGAATGTCTTCAAATATAAACTACACAGAATCATTCGGTGAAACTTCTTTCTGATCTGTGCATTCCGCTAACAGAGTTAAACCATACTTTTGATTGAGCAGATCTGAACACTCTTTCTGTAGAAAATGTAACTGGACATTTGGAGCGCTAAGAGCGTAGTAGTGGAAAAAGGAATATATTCAAATATAAACTACACAGAAGCATTCTGTGAAACTTCTTTCTGATCTGAGCATTCAGCTAACAGAGTTAAACCATACTTTTGATTGAGCAGTTTTGAAACACTCTGTCTGTAGAAAATGCACCTGGACATTCGTAGCGCTAAGTGGGTAATAGTAAAAAAAAGAATATGTTCAAATATAAACTACACAGAAACATTGTATGAAACTACTTTCTGTTCTGTGCATTCAACTAACAGAGTTGAACCTTACTTCTGATTGAGCCGTTCTGAAACACTCTTTCTGTAGAAACTGCAATTGGACATTCTGAGCGCTAAGAGGCCTATATTGGGAAAAAGAATGTCTACAAATAAAAACTACACAGAAGAATTGTGTGAAACTTCTTTCTGTTCTGTTTGTTCAACTAAAAGAGTTGAACCTTAGTTTTGATTGAGCCGTTCTGAAACACTCTTTCTGTAGAAAATGCAAGTGGAGATTCGGAGCGCTAAGAGGGTAATAGTGGAAAAAGGAATGTCTCCAAATATAAACTACACAGAATCATTCTGTGAAACTTGTTTCTGATCTGTGCATTCAGCTAACAGAGTTAAACCATACTTTTGATTGAGCAGATCTGAACACTCTTTCTGTAGAAAATGCAACTGGACATTTTGAGCGCTAAGAGAGTAGTAGTGGAAAAAGGAATATATTCAAATATAAACTACACAGAAGCATTCTGTGAAACTTCTTTCTGATCTGAGCATTCAGCTAACAGAGTTAAACCATACTTTTGATTGAGCAGTTTTGAAACACTCTGTCTGTAGAAAATGCAACTGGACATTCGTAGCGCTAAGTGGGTAATAGTGGAAAAAAGAAGATGTTCAAATATAAACTACACAGAAGCATTGTATGAAACTCCTTTCTGTTCTGTGCATTCAACTAACAGAGTTGAACCTTACTTTTGATTGAGCCTTTCTGAAACACTCTTTCTGTAGAAACTGCAATTGGACATTCTGAGCGCTAAGAGGCATCAATTGGGAAAAATAATATCTTCAAATAAAAACTACACAGAAGCATTGTGTGAAACTTATTTCTGATATGTTCATTAAGCTAACAGAGTTAAACCATACTTTTGATTGCGCAGTTCTGAACACTCTTTCTGTAGAAAATGCAAGTGGACATTCGGAGCGCTAAGAGGGTAATAGTGGAAAAAGGAATATATTCAAATATAAACTACACAGTAGCATTCTGTGAAAATTCTTTCTGTTCTGTGCATTCAACTAACAGAGTTGAACCTTACTTTTGATTGAGCCGTTCTGAAACACTCTTTCTGTAGAAACTGCATTTGGACATGCTAAGCGCTAAGAGGCCTACATTGGGAAAAAGAATATCTTCAAATAAAAACTACACAGATGCATTCTGTGAAACTTATTTCTGATCTGCAAATTCAGTTAAGAGAGATAAAACATATTTTTGATTGAGCAGTTATGAAACACTCTTTTTGTAGAAAATGCAAGTGGAGATTCGGAGCGCTAAGAGGGTAATAGTGGAAAAAGGAATGTCTGAAAATATAAACTACACAGAATCATTCGGTGAAACTTCTTTCTGATCTGTGCATTCAGCTAACAGAGTTAAACCATACTTTTGATTGAGCAGATCTGAACACTCTTTCTGTAGAAAATGCAACTGGACATTTGGAGCGCTAAGAGCGTAGTAGTGGAAAAAGGAATATATTCAAATATAAACTACACAGAAGCAGTCTGTGAAACTTCTTTCTGATCTGAGCATTCAGCTAACAGAGTTAAACCATACTTTTGATTGAGCAGTTTTGAAACACTCTGTCTGTAGAAAATGCAACTGGACATTCGTAGCGCTAAGTGGGTAATAGTGGAAAAAAGAATATGTTCGAATATAAACTACACAGAAGCATTGTATGAAACTTCTTTCTGTTCTGTGCATTCAACTAACAGAGTTGAACCTTACTTTTGATTGAGCCGTTCTGAAACACTCTTTCTGTAGAACCTGCAATTGGACATTCTGAGCGCTAAGAGGCCTATATTGGGAAAAAGAATGTCTACAAATAAAAACTACACAGAAGAATTGTGTGAAACTTCTTTCTGTTCTGTTTGTTCAACTAAAAGAGTTGAACCTTAGTTTTGATTGAGCCGTTCTGAAACACTCTTTCTGTAGAAAATTCAAGTGGAGATTCGGAGCGCTAAGAGGGTAATAGTGGAAAAAGGAATGTCTCCAAATATAAACTACACAGAATCATTCTGTGAAACTTCTTTCTGATCTGTGCATTCAGCTAACAGAGTTAAACCATACTTTTGATTGAGCAGATCTGAACACACTTTCTGTAGAAAATGCAACTGGACATTTGGAGCGCTAAGAGAGTAGTAGTGGAAAAAGGAATATATTCAAATATAAACTACACAGAAGCATTCTGTGAAACTTCTTTCTGATCTGAGCATTCAGCTAACAGAGTTAAACCATACTTTTGATTGAGCAGTTTTGAAACACTCTGTCTGTAGAAAATGCAACTGGACATTCGTAGCGCTAAGTGGGTAATAGTGGAAAAAAGAATATGTTCAAATATGAACTACACAGAAGCATTGTATGAAACTTCTTTCTGTTCTGTGCATTCAACTAACAGAGTTGAACCTTACTTTTGATTGAGCCTTTCTGAAACTCTCTTTCTGTAGAAACTGCAATTGGACATTCTGAGCGCTAAGAGGCCTATATGGGGAAAAATAATATCTTCAAATAAAAACTACACAGAAGCATTTTGTGAAACTTATTACTGATATGTTCATTAAGCTAACAGAGTTAAACCATACTTTTGATTGCGCAGTTCTGAACACTCTTTCTGTAGAAAATGCAAGTGGACATTCGGAGCGCTAAGAGGGTAATACTGGAAAAAGGAATATATTCAAATATAAACTACACAGTAGCATTCTGTGAAAATTCTTTCTGTTCTGTGCATTCTACTAACAGAGTTGAACCTTACTTTTGATTGAGCCGTTCTGAAACACTCTTTCTGTAGAAACTGCAATTGGACATTCTGAGCGCTAAGAGGCCTATATTGGGAAAAAGAATGTCTACAAATAAAAACTACACAGAAGAATTGTGTGAAACTTCTTTCTGTTCTGTTTGTTCAACTAAAAGAGTTGAACCTTAGTTTTGATTGAGCCGTTCTGAAACACTCTTTCTGTAGAAAATGCAAGTGGAGATTCGGAGCGCTAAGAGGGTAATAGTGGAAAAAGGAATGTCTTCAAATATAAACTACACAGAATCATTCGGTGAAACTTCTTTCTGATCTGTGCATTCCGCTAACAGAGTTAAACCATACTTTTGATTGAGCAGATCTGAACACTCTTTCTGTAGAAAATGCAACTGGACATTTGGAGCGCTAAGAGCGTAGTAGTGGAAAAAGGAATATATTCAAATATAAACTACACAGAAGCATTCTGTGAAACTTCTTTCTGATCTGAGCATTCAGCTAACAGAGTTAAACCATACTTTTGATTGAGCAGTTTTGAAACACTCTGTCTGTAGAAAATGCACCTGGACATTCGTAGCGCTAAGTGGGTAATAGTAAAAAAAAGAATATGTTCAAATATAAACTACACAGAAACATTGTATGAAACTACTTTCTCTTCTGTGCATTCAACTAACATAGTTGAACCTTACTTTTGATTGAGCCGTTCTGAAACACTCTTTCTGTAGAAACTGCAATTGGACATTCTGAGCGCTAAGAGGCCTATATTGGGAAAAAGAATGTCTACAAATAAAAACTACACAGAAGAATTGTGTGAAACTTATTTCTGTTATGTTTGTTCAACTAAAAGAGTTGAACCTTAGTTTTGATTGAGCCGTTCTGAAACACTCTTTCTGTAGAAAATGCAAGTGGAGATTCGGAGCGCTAAGAGGGTATTAGTGGAAAAAGGAATGTCTCCAAATATAAACTACACAGAATCATTCTGTGAAACTTCTTTCTGCTCTGTGCATTCAGCTAACAGAGTTAAACCATACTTTTGATTGAGCAGATCTGAACACTCTTTCTGTAGAAAATGCAACTGGACATTTGGAGCGCTAAGAGAGTAGTAGTGGAAAAAGGTATATATTCAAATATAAACTACACAGAAGCATTCTGTGAAACTTCTTTCTGATCTGAGCATTCAGCTAACAGAGTTAAACTATACTTTTGATTGAGCAGTTTTGAAACACTCTGTCTGTAGAAAATGCAACTGGACATTCGTAGCACTAAGTGGGTAATAGTGGAAAAAAGAATATGTTCAAATATAAACTACACAGAAGCATTGTATGAAACTTCTTTCTGTTCTGTGCATTCAACTAACAGAGTTGAACCTTACTTTTGATTGAGCCTTTCTGAAACACTCTTTCTGTAGAAACTGCAATTGGACATTCTGAGCGCTAAGAGGCCTATATTGGGAAAAATAATATATTCAAATAAAAACTACACAGAAGCATTGTGTGAAACTTATTTCTGATATGTTCATTAAGCTAACAGAGTTAAACCATACTTTTGATTGCGCAGTTCTGAACACTCTTTCTGTAGAAAATGCAAATGGACATTCGGAGCGCTAAGAGGGTAATAGTGGAAAAAGGAAAATATTCAAATATAAACTACACAGTAGCATTCTGTGAAAATTCTTTCTGTTCTGTGCATTCAACTAACAGAGTTGAACCTTACTTTTGATTGAGCCGTTCTGAAACACTCTTTCTGTAGAAACTGCAATTGGACATGCTGAGCGCTAAGAGGCCTACATTGGGAAAAAGAATATCTTCAAATAAAAACTACACAGATGCATTCTGTGAAACTTATTTCTGATCTGTAAATTCAGTTAACAGAGATAAAACATATTTTTGATTGAGCAGTTATGAAACACTCTTTTTGTAGAAAATGCAAGTGGAGATTCGGAGCGCTAAGAGGGTAATAGTGGAAAAAGGAATGTCTTCAAATATAAAATACACAGAATCATTCGGTGAAACTTCTTTCTGATCTGTGCATGCAGCTAACAGAGTTAAAACATACTTTTGATTGAGCAGATCTGAACACTCTTTCTGTAGAAAATGCAACTGGACATTTGGAGCGCTAAGAGCGTAGTAGTGGAAAAAGGAATATATTCAAATATAAACTACACAGAAGCATTCTGTGAAACTTCTTTCTGATCTGAGCATTCAGCTAACAGAGTTAAACCATACTTTTGATTGAGCAGTTTTGAAACACTCTCTCTGTAGAAAATGCAACTGGACATTCGTAGCACTATGTGGGTAATAGTGGAAAAAAGAATATGTTCAAATATAAACTACACAGAAGCATTGTATGAAACTTCTTTCTGTTCTGTGCATTCAACTAACAGAGTTGAACCTTACTTTTGATTGAGCCGTTCTGAAACACTCTTTCTGTAGAAACTGCAATTGGACATTCTGAGCGCTAAGAGGCCTATATTGGGAAAAAGAATGTCTACAAATAAAAACTACACAGAAGAATTGTGTGAAACTTCTTTCTGTTCTGTTTGTTCAACTAAAAGTGTTGAACCTTAGTTTTGATTGAGCCGTTCTGAAACACTCTTTCTGTAGAAAATGCAAGTGGAGATTCGGAGCGCTAAGAGGGTATTAGTGGAAAAAGGAATGTCTCCAAATATAAACTACACAGAATCATTCTGTGAAACTTCTTTCTGCTCTGTGCATTCAGCTAACAGAGTTAAACCATACTTTTGATTGAGCAGATCTGAACACTCTTTCTGTAGAAAATGCAACTGGACATTTGGAGCGCTAAGAGAGTAGTAGTGGAAAAAGGAATATATTCAAATATAAACTACACAGAAGCATTCTGTGAAACTTCTTTCTGATCTGAGCATTCAGCTAACAGAGTTAAACTATACTTTTGATTGAGCAGTTTTGAAACACTCTGTCTGTAGAAAATGCAACTGGACATTCGTAGCACTAAGTGGGTAATAGTGGAAAAAAGAATATGTTCAAATATAAACTACACAGAAGCATTGTATGAAACTTCTTTCTGTTCTGTGCATTCAACTAACAGAGTTGAACCTTACTTTTGATTGAGCCTTTCTGAAACACTCTTTCTGTAGAAACTGCAATTGGACATTCTGAGCGCTAAGAGGCCTATATTGGGAAAAATAATATATTCAAATAAAAACTACACAGAAGCATTGTGTGAAACTTATTACTGATATGTTCATTAAGCTAACAGAGTTAAACCATACTTTTGATTGCGCAGTTCTGAACACTCTTTCTGTAGAAAATGCAAATGGACATTCGGAGCGCTAAGAGGGTAATAGTGGAAAAAGGAAAATATTCAAATATAAACTACACAGTAGCATTCTGTGAAAATTCTTTCTGTTCTGTGCATTCAACTAACAGAGTTGAAACTTACTTTTGATTGAGCCGTTCTGAAACACTCTTTCTGTAGAAACTGCAATTGGACATGCTGAGCGCTAAGAGGCCTACATTGGGAAAAAGAATATCTTCAAATAAAAACTACACAGATGCATTCTGTGAAACTTATTTCTGATCTGTAAATTCAGTTAACAGAGATAAAACATATTTTTGATTGAGCAGTTATGAAACACTCTTTTTGTAGAAACTGCAAGTGGAGATTCGGAGCGCTAAGAGGGTAATAGTGGAAAAAGGAATGTCTTCAAATATAAACTACACAGAATCATTCGGTGAAACTTCTTTCTGATCTGTGCATTCAGCTAACAGAGTTAAAACATACTTTTGATTGAGCAGATCTGAACACTCTTTCTGTAGAAAATGCAACTGGACATTTGGAGCGCTAAGAGCGTAGTAGTGGAAAAAGGAATATATTCAAATATAAACTACACAGAAGCATTCTGTGAAACTTCTTTCTGATCTGAGCATTCAGCTAACAGAGTTAAACCATACTTTTGATTGAGCAGATTTGAAACACTCTGTCTGTAGAAAATTCAACTGGACATTCGTAGCACTAAGTGGGTAATAGTGGAAAAAAGAATATGTTCAAATATAAACTACACAGAAGCATTGTATGAAACTTCTTTCTGTTCTGTGCATTCAACTAACAGAGTTGAACCTTACTTTTGATTGAGCCGTTCTGAAACACTCTTTCTGTAGAAACTGCAATTGGACATTCTGAGCGCTAAGAGGCCTATATTGGGAAAAAGAATGTCTACAAATAAAAACTACACAGAAGAATTGTGTGAAACTTCTTTCTGTTCTGTTTCTTCAACTAAAAGAGTTGAACCTTAGTTTTGATTGAGCCGTTCTGAAACACTCTTTCTGTAGAAAATGCAAGTGGAGATTCGTAGCGCTAAGAGGGTATTAGTGGAAAAAGGAATGTCTCCAAATATAAACTACACAGAATCATTCTGTGAAACTTCTTTCTGATCTGTGCATTCAGCTAACAGAGTTAAACCATACTTTTGATTGAGCAGATCTGAACACTCTTTCTGTAGAAAATGCAACTGGACATTTGGAGCGCTAAGAGAGTAGTAGTGGAAAAAGGAATATATTCAAATATAAACTACACAGAAGCATTCTGTGAAACTTCTTTCTGATCTGAGCATTCAGCTAACAGAGTTAAACTATACTTTTGATTGAGCAGTTTTGAAACACTCTGTCTGTAGAAAATGCAACTGGACATTCGTAGCACTAAGTGGGTAATAGTGGAAAAAAGAATATGTTCAAATATAAACTACACAGAAGCATTGTATGAAACTTCTTTCTGTTCTGTGCATTCAACTAACAGAGTTGAACCTTACTTTTGATTGAGCCTTTCTGAAACACTCTTTCTGTAGAAACTGCAATTGGACATTCTGAGCGCTAAGAGGCCTATATTGGGAAAAATAATATATTCAAATAAAAACTACACAGAAGCATTGTGTGAAACTTATTACTGATATGTTCATTAAGCTAACAGAGTTAAACCATACTTTTGATTGCGCAGTTCTGAACACTCTTTCTGTAGAAAATGCAAATGGACATTCGGAGCGCTAAGAGGGTAATAGTGGAAAAAGGAATATATTCAAATATAAACTACACAGTAGCATTCTGTGAAAATTCTTTCTCTTCTGTGCATTCAACTAACAGAGTTGAACCTTACTTTTGATTGAGCCGTTCTGAAACACTCTTTCTGTAGAAACTGCATTTGGACATGCTAAGCGCTAAGAGGCCTACATTGGGAAAAAGAATATCTTCAAATAAAAACTACACAGATGCATTCTGTGAAACTTATTTCTGATCTGTAAATTCAGTTAACAGAGATAAAACATATTTTTGATTGAGCAGTTATGAAACACTCTTTTTGTAGAAAATGCAAGTGGAGATTCGGAGCGCTAAGAGGGTACTAGTGGAAAAAGGAATGTCTTCAAATATAAACTACACAGAATCATTCGGTGAAACTTCTTTCTGATCTGTGCATGCAGCTAACAGAGTTAAAACATACTTTTGATTCAGCAGATCTGAACACTCTTTCTGTAGAAAATGCAACTGGACATTTGGAGCGCTAAGAGCGTAGTAGTGGAAAAAGGAATATATTCAAATATAAACTACACAGAAGCATTCTGTGAAACTTCTTTCTGATCTGAGCATTCAGCTAACAGAGTTAAACCATACTTTTGATTGAGCAGATTTGAAACACTCTGTCTGTAGAAAATTCAACTGGACATTCGTAGCACTAAGTGGGTAATAGTGGAAAAAAGAATATGTTCAAATATAAACTACACAGAAGCATTGTATGAAACTTCTTTCTGTTCTGTGCATTCAACTAACAGAGTTGAACCTTACTTTTGATTGAGCCGTTCTGAAACACTCTTTCTGTAGAAACTGCAATTGGCCATTCTGAGCGCTAAGAGGCCTATATTGGGAAAAAGAATGTCTACAAATAAAAACTACACAGAAGAATTGTGTGAAACTTCTTTCTGTTCTGTTTCTTCAACTAAAAGAGTTGAACCTTAGTTTTGATTGAGCCGTTCTGAAACACTCCTTCTGTAGAAAATGCAAGTGGAGATTCGGAGCGCTAAGAGGGTATTAGTGGAAAAAGGAATGTCTCCAAATATAAACTACACAGAATCATTCTGTGAAACATCTTTCTGATCTGTGCATTCAGCTAACAGAGTTAAAACATACTTTTGATTGAGCAGATCTGAACACTCTTTCTGTAGAAAATGCAACTGGACATTTGGAGCGCTAAGAGAGTAGTAGTGGAAAAAGGAATATATTCAAATATAAACTACACAGAAGCATTATGTGAAACTTCTTTCTGATCTGAGCATTCAGCTAACAGAGTTAAACTATACTTTTGATTGAGCAGTTTTGAAACACTCTGTCTGTAGAAAATGCAACTGGACATTCGTAGCACTAAGTGGGTAATAGTGGAAAAAAGAATATGTTCAAATATAAACTACACAGAAGCATTGTATGAAACTTCTTTCTGTTCTGTGCATTCAACTAACAGAGTTGAACCTTACTTTTGATTGAGCCTTTCTGAAACACTCTTTCTGTAGAAACTGCAATTGGACATTCTGAGCGCTAAGAGGCCTCTATAGGGAAAAATAATATTTTCAAATAAAAACTACACAGAAGCATTGTGTGAAACTTATTACTGATATGTTCATTAAGCTAACAGAGTTAAACCATACTTTTGATTGCGCAGTTCTGAACACTCTTTCTGTAGAAAATGCAAATCGACATTCGGAGCGCTAAGAGGGTAATAGTGGAAAAAGGAATATATTCAAATATAAACTACACAGTAGCATTCTGTGAAAATTCTTTCTGTTCTGTGCATTCAACTAACAGAGTTGAACCTTACTTTTGATTGAGCCGTTCTGAAACACTCTTTCTGTAGAAACTGCATTTGGACATGCTAAGCGCTAAGAGGCCTACATTGGGAAAAAGAATATCTTCAAATAAAAACTACACAGATGCATTCTGTGAAACTTATTTCTGATCTGTAAATTCAGTTAACAGAGATAAAACATGTTTTTGATTGAGCAGTTATGAAACACTCTTTCTGTAGAAAATGCAAGTGGAGATTCGGAGCGCTAAGAGGGTAATAGTGGAAAAAGGAATGTCTTCAAATATAAACTACACAGAATCATTCGGTGAAACTTCTTTCTGATCTGTGCATGCAGCTAACAGAGTTAAAACATACTTTTGATTGAGCAGATCTGAACACTCTTTCTGTAGAAAATGCAACTGGACATTTGGAGCGCTAAGAGCGTAGTAGTGGAAAAAGGAATATATTCAAATATAAACTACACAGAAGCATTCTGTGAAACTTCTTTCTGATCTGAGCATTCAGCTAACAGAGTTAAACCATACTTTTGATTGAGCAGTTTTGAAACACTCTCTCTGTAGAAAATGCAACTGGACATTCGTAGCACTAAGTGGGTAATAGTGGAAAAAAAATATGTTCAAATATAAACTACACAGAAGCATTGTATGAAACTTCTTTCTGTTCTGTGCATTCAACTAACAGAGTTGAACCTTACTTTTGATTGAGCCGTTCTGAAACACTCTTTCTGTAGAAACTGCAATTGGACATTCTGAGCGCTAAGAGGCCTATATTGGGAAAAAGAATGTCTAAAAATAAAAACTACACAGAAGAATTGTGTGAAACTTCTTTCTGTTCTGTTTGTTCAACTAAAAGAGTTGAACCTTAGTTTTGATTGAGCCGTTCTGAAACACTCTTTCTGTAGAAAATGCAAGTGGAGATTCGGAGCGCTAAGAGGGTATTAGTGGAAAAAGGAATGTCTCCAAATATAAACTACACAGAATCATTCTGTGAAACTTCTTTCTGATCTGTGCATTCAGCTAACAGAGTTAAACCATACTTTTGATTGAGCAGATCTGAACACTCTTTCTGTAGAAAATGCAACTGGACATTTGGAGCGCTAAGAGAGTAGTAGTGGAAAAAGGAATATATTCAAATATAAACTACACAGCAGCATTCTGTGAAACTTCTTTCTGATCTGAGCATTCAGCTAACAGAGTTAAACTATACTTTTGATTGAGCAGTTTCGAAACACTCTGTCTGTAGGAAATGCAACTGGACATTCGTAACGCTAAGTGGGTAATAGTGGAAAAAAGAATATGTTCAAATATAAACTACACAGAAGCATTGTATGAAACTTCTTTCTGTTCTGTGCATTCAACTAACAGAGTTGAACCTTACTTTTGATTGAGCCTTTCTGAAACACTCTTTCTGTAGAAACTGCAATTGGACATTCTGAGCGCTAAGAGGCCTCTATTGGGAAAAATAATATATTCAAATAAAAACTACACAGAAGCATTGTGTGAAACTTATTACTGATATGTTCATTAAGCTAACAGAGTTAAACCATACTTTTGATTGCGCAGTTCTGAACACTCTTTCTGTAGAAAATGCAAGTGGACATTCGGAGCGCTAAGAGGGTAATAGTGGAAAAAGGAATATATTCAAATATAAACTACACAGTAGCATTCTGTGAAAATTCTTTCTGTTCTGTGCATTCAACTAACAGAGTTGAACCTTACTTTTGATTGAGCCGTTCTGAAACCCTCTTTCTGTAGAAACTGCAATTGGACATGCTAAGCGCTAAGAGGCCTACATTGGGAAAAAGAATATCTTCAAATAAAAACTACACAGATGCATTCTGTGAAACTTATTTCTGATCTGTAAATTCAGTTAACAGAGTTAAAACATATTTTTGATTGAGCAGTTATGAAACACTCCTTTTGTAGAAAATGCAAGTGGAGATTCGGAGCGCTAAGAGGGTAATAGTGGAAAAAGGAATGTCTTCAAATATAAACTACACAGAATCATTCGGTGAAACTTCTTTCTGATCTGTGCATTCAGCTAACAGAGTTAAACCATACTTTTGATTGAGCAGATCTGAACACTCTTTCTGTAGAAAATGCAACTGGACATTTGGAGCGCTAAGAGCGTAGTAGTGGAAAAAGGAATATATTCAAATATAAACTACACAGAAGCATTCTGTGAAACTTCTTTCTGATCTGAGCATTCAGCTAACAGAGTTAAACCATACTTTTGATTGAGCAGTTTTGAAACACTCTGTCTGTAGAAAATGCAACTGGACATTCGTAGCGCTAAGTGGGTAATAGTGGAAAAAAGAATATGTTCAAATATAAACTACACAGAAGCATTGTATGAAACTTCTTTCTATTCTGTGCATTCAACTAACAGAGTTGAACCTTACTTTTGATTGAGCCGTTCTGAAACACTCTTTCTGTAGAAACTGCAATTGGACATTCTGAGCGCTAAGAGGCCTATATTGGGAAAAAGAATGTCTACAAATAAAAACTACACAGAAGAATTGTGTGAAACTTCTTTCTGTTCTGTTTGTTCAACTAAAAGAGTTGAACCTTAGTTTTGATTGAGCCGTTCTGAAACACTCTTTCTGTAGAAAATGCAAGTGGAGATTCGGAGCGCTAAGAGGGTAATAGTGGAAAAATGAATGTCTCCAAATATAAACTACACAGAATCATTCTGTGAAACTTCTTTCTGATCTGTGCATTCAGCTAACAGAGTTAAACCATACTTTTGATTGAGCAGATCTGAACACTCTTTCTGTAGAAAATGCAACTGGACATTTGGAGCGCTAAGAGAGTAGTAGTGGAAAAAGGAATATATTCAAATATAAACTACACAGAAGCATTCTGTGAAACTTCTTTCTGATCTGAGCA
This sequence comes from Symphalangus syndactylus, assembly GCF_028878055.3. Taxonomy (NCBI): domain Eukaryota; kingdom Metazoa; phylum Chordata; class Mammalia; order Primates; family Hylobatidae; genus Symphalangus; species Symphalangus syndactylus. Next base: position 104,059,941 of record NC_072439.2, read on the forward strand.
TTCAGCTAACAGAGTTAAACTATACTTTTGATTGAGCAGTTTTGAAACACTCTGTCTGTAGAAAATGCAACTGGACATTCGTAGCGCTAAGTGGGTATTTGTAAAAAAAAGAATATGTTCAAATATAAACTACACAGAAGCATTGTATGAAACTTCTTTCTGTTCTGTGCATTCAACTAACAGAGTTGAACCTTACTTTTGATTGAGCCTTTCTGAAACACTCTTTCTGTAGAAACTACAATTGGACATTCTGAGTGCTAAGAGGCCTATATTGGGAAAAAAAATATATTCAAATAAAAACGACACAGAAGCATTGTGTGAAACTTATTACTGATATGTTCATTAAGCTAACAGTGTTAAACCATACTTTCGATTGCGCATTTCTGAACACTCTTTCTGTAGAAAATGCAAATGGACATTCGGAGCGCTAAGAGGGTAATAGTGGTAAAAGGAATATATTCAAATATAAACTACACAGTAGCATTCTGTGAAAATTCTTTCTGTTCTGTGCATTCAACTAACAGAGTTGAACCTTACTTTTGATGGAGCCGTTCTGAAACACTCTTTCTGTAGAAACTGCAATTGGACATGCTAAGCGCTAAGAGGCCTATATTGGGAAAAAGAATATCTTCAAATAAAAACTACACAGATGCATTCTGTGAAACTTATTTCTGATCGGTAAATTCAGTTAACAGAGATTAAACATATTTTTGATTGAGCAGTTATGAAACACTCTTTTTGTAGAAAATGCAAGTGGAGATTCGGAGCGCTAAGAGGGTAATAGTGGAAAAAGGAATGTCTTCAAATATAAACTACACAGAATCATTCGGTGAAACTTCTTTCTGATCTGTGCATGCAGCTAACAGAGTTAAAACATACTTTTGATTGAGCAGATCTGAACACTCTTTCTGTAGAAAATGCAACTGGACATTTTGAGCGCTAAGAGCGTAGTAGTGGAAAAAGTAATATATTCAAATATAAACTACACAGAAGCATCCTGTGAAACTTCTTTCTGATCTGAGCATTCAGCTAACAGAGTTAAACCATACTTTTGAGTGAGCAGTTTTGAAACACTCTGTCTGTAGAAAATGCAACTGGACATTCGTAGCACTAAGTGGGTAATAGTGGAAAAAAGAATATGTTCAAATATAAACTACACAGAAGCATTGTATGAAACTTCTTACTGTTCTGTGCATTCAACTAACAGAGTTGAACCTTACTTTTGATTGAGCCGTTCTGAAACACTCTTTCTGTAGAAACTGCAATTGGACATTCTGAGCGCTAAGAGGCCTATATTGGGAAAAAGAATGTCTACAAATAAAAACTACACAGAAGAATTGTGTGAAACTTATTTCTGTTCTGTTTGTTCAACTAAAAGAGTTGAACCTTAGTTTTGATTGAGCCGTTCTGAAACACTCTTTCTGTAGAAAATGCAAGTGGAGATTCGGAGCGCTAAGAGGGTATTAGTGGAAAAAGGAATGTCTCCAAATATAAACTACACAGAATCATTCTGTGAAACTTCTTTCTGATCTGTGCATTCAGCTAACAGAGTTAAACCATACTTTTGATTGAGCAGATCTGAACACTCTTTCTGTAGAAAATGCAACTGGACATTTGGAGCGCTAAGAGAGTAGTAGTGGAAAAAGGAATATATTCAAATATAAACTACACAGAAGCATTCTGTGAAACTTCTTTCTGATCTGAGCATTCAGCTAACAGAGTTAAACTATACTTCTGATTGAGCAGTTTTGAAACACTCTGTCTGTAGAAAATGCAACTGGACATTCGTAGCACTAAGTGGGTAATAGTGGAAAAAAGAATATGTTCAAATATAAACTACACAGAAGCATTGTATGAAACTTCTTTCTGTTCTGTGCATTCAACTAACAGAGTTGAACCTGACTTTTGATTGAGCCTTTCTGAAACACTCTTTCTGTAGAAACTGCAATTGGACATTCTGAGCGCTAAGAGGCCTATATTGGGAAAAATAATATCTTCAAATAAAAACTACACAGAAGCATTGTGTGAAACTTATTTCTGATATGTTCATTAAGCTAACAGAGTTAAACCATACTTTTGATTGCGCAGTTCTGAACATTCTTTCTGTAGAAAATGCAAGTGGACATTCGGAGCGCTAAGAGGGTAATAGTGGAAAAAGGAATATATTCAAATATAAACTACACAGTAGCATTCTGTGAAAATTCTTTCTGTTCTGTGCATTCAACTAACAGAGTTGAACCTTACTTTTGATTGAGCCGTTCTGAAACACTCTTTCTGTAGAAACTGCAATTGGACATGCTAAGCGCTAAGAGGCCTACATTGGGAAAAAGAATATCTTCAAATAAAAACTACACAGATGCATTCTGTGAAACTTATTTCTGATCTGTAAATTCAGTTAATAGAGATAAAACATATTTTTGATTGAGCAGTTATGAAACACTCTTTTTGTAGAAAATGCAAGTGGAGATTCGGAGCGCTAAGAGGGTAATAGTGGAAAAAGGAATGTCTTCAAATATAAACTACACAGAATCATTCGGTGAAACTTCTTTCTGATCTGTGCATGCAGCTAACAGAGTTAAAACATACTTTTGATTGAGCAGATCTGAACACTCTTTCTGTAGAAAATGCAACTGGACATTTGGAGCGCTAAGAGCGTAGTAGTGGAAAAAGGAATATATTCAAATATAAACTACACAGAAGCATTCTGTGAAACTTCTTTCTGATCTGAGCATTCAGCTAACAGAGTTAAACCATACTTTTGATTGAGCAGTTTTGAAACACTCTGTCTGTAGAAAATGCAACTGGACATTCGTAGCACTAAGTGGGTAATAGTGGAAAAAAGAATATGTTCAAATATAAACTACACAGAAGCATTGTATGAAACTTCTTTCTGTTCTGTGCATTCAACTAACAGAGTTGAACCTTACTTTTGATTGAGCCGTTCTGAAACACTCTTTCTGTAGAAACTGCAATTGGACATTCTGAGCGCTAAAAGGCCTATATTGGGAAAAAGAATGTCTACAAATAAAAACTACACAGAAGAATTGTGTGAAACTTCTTTCTGTTCTGTTTGTTCAACTAAAAGAGTTGAACCTTAGTTTTGATTGAGCCGTTCTGAAACACACTTTCTGTAGAAAATGCAAGTGGAGATTCGGAGCGCTAAGAGGGTATTAGTGGAAAAAGGAATGTCTCCAAATATAAACTACACAGAATCATTCTGTGAAACTTCTTTCTGATCTGTGCATTCAGCTAACAGAGTTAAACCATACTTTTGATTGAGCAGATCTGAACACTCTTTCTGTAGAAAATGCAACTGGACATTTGGAGCGCTAAGAGAGTAGTAGTGGAAAAAGGAATATATACAAATATAAACTACACAGAAGCATTCTGTGAAATTTCTTTCTGATCTGAGCATTCAGCTAACAGAGTTAAACTATACTTTTGATTGAGCAGTTTCGAAACACTCTGTCTGTAGAAAATGCAACTGGACATTCGTAGCACTAAGTGGGTAATAGTGGAAAAAAGAATATGTTCAAATATAAACTACACAGAAGCATTGTATGAAACTTCTTTCTGTTCTGTGCATTCAACTAACAGAGTTGAACCTTACTTTTGATTGAGCCTTTCTGAAACACTCTTTCTGTAGAAACTGCAATTGGACATTCTGAGCGCTAAGAGGCCTGTATTGGGAAAAATAATATATTCAAATAAAAACTACACAGAAGCATTGTGTGAAACTTATTACTGATATGTTCATTAAGCTAACAGAGTTAAACCATACTTTTGATTGGGCAGTTCTGAACACTCTTTCTGTAGAAAATGCAAATGGACATTCGGAGCGCTAAGAGGGTAATAGTGGAAAAAGGAATATATTCAAATATAAACTACACAGTAGCATTCTGTGAAAATTCTTTCTGTTCTGTGCATTCAACTAACAGATTTGAACCTTACTTTTGATTGAGCCGTTCTGAAACACTCTTTCTGTAGAAACTGCAGTTGGACATGCTAAGCGCTAAGAGGCCTACATTGGGAAAAAGAATATCTTCAAATAAAAACTACACAGATGCATTCTGTGAAACTTATTTCTGATCTGTAAATTCAGTTAACAGAGATAAAACATATTTTTGATTGAGCAGTTATGAAACACTCTTTTTGTAGAAAATGCAAGTGGAGATTCGGAGCGCTAAGAGGGTAATAGTGGAAAAAGGAATGTCTTCAAATATAAACTACACAGAATCATTCGGTGAAACTTCTTTCTGATCTGTGCATTCAGCTAACAGAGTTAAACCATACTTTTGATTGAGCAGATCTGAACACTCTTTCTGTAGAAAATGCAACTGGACATTTGGAGCGCTAAGAGAGTAGTAGTGGAAAAAGGAATATATTCAAATATAAACTACACAGCAGCATTCTGTGAAACTTCTTTCTGATCTGAGCATTCAGCTAACAGAGTTAAACTATACTTTTGATTGAGCAGTTTCGAAACACTCTGTCTGTAGGAAATGCAACTGGACATTCGTAACGCTAAGTGGGTAATAGTGGAAAAAAGAATATGTTCAAATATAAACTACACAGAAGCATTGTATGAAACTTCTTTCTGTTCTGTGCATTCAACTAACAGAGTTGAACCTTACTTTTGATTGAGCCTTTCTGAAACACTCTTTCTGTAGAAACTGCAATTGGACATTCTGAGCGCTAAGAGGCCTCTATTGGGAAAAATAATATATTCAAATAAAAACTACACAGAAGCATTGTGTGAAACTTATTACTGATATGTTCATTAAGCTAACAGAGTTAAACCATACTTTTGATTGCGCAGTTCTGAACACTCTTTCTGTAGAAAATGCAAGTGGACATTCGGAGCGCTAAGAGGGTAATAGTGGAAAAAGGAATATATTCAAATATAAACTACACAGTAGCATTCTGTGAAAATTCTTTCTGTTCTGTGCATTCAACTAACAGAGTTGAACCTTACTTTTGATTGAGCCGTTCTGAAACACTCTTTCTGTAGAAACTGCAATTGGACATGCTAAGCGCTAAGAGGCCTACATTGGGAAAAAGAATATCTTCAAATAAAAACTACACAGATGCATTCTGTGAAACTTATTTCTGATCTGTAAATTCAGTTAACAGAGTTAAAACATATTTTTGATTGAGCAGTTATGAAACACTCCTTTTGTAGAAAATGCAAGTGGAGATTCGGAGCGCTAAGAGGGTAATAGTGGAAAAAGGAATGTCTTCAAATATAAACTACACAGAATCATTCGGTGAAACTTCTTTCTGATCTGTGCATTCAGCTAACAGAGTTAAACCATACTTTTGATTGAGCAGATCTGAACACTCTTTCTGTAGAAAATGCAACTGGACATTTGGAGCGCTAAGAGCGTAGTAGTGGAAAAAGTAATATATTCAAATATAAACTACACAGAAGCATTCTGTGAAACTTCTTTCTGATCTGAGCATTCAGCTAACAGAGTTAAACCATACTTTTGATTGAGCAGTTTTGAAACACTCTGTCTGTAGAAAATGCAACTGGACATTCGTAGCGCTAAGTGGGTAATAGTGGAAAAAAGAATATGTTCAAATATAAACTACACAGAAGCATTGTATGAAACTTCTTTCTGTTCTGTGCATTCAACTAACAGAGTTGAACCTTACTTTTGATTGAGCCGTTCTGAAACACTCTTTCTGTAGAAACTGCAATTGGACATTCTGAGCGCTAAGAGGCCTATATTGGGAAAAAGAATGTCTACAAATAAAAACTACACAGAAGAATTGTGTGAAACTTCTTTCTGTTCTGTTTGTTCAACTAAAAGAGTTGAACCTTAGTTTTGATTGAGCCGTTCTGAAACACTCTTTTTGTAGAAAATGCAAGTGGAGATTCGGAGCGCTAAGAGGGTAATAGTGGAAAAATGAATGTCTCCAAATATAAACTACACAGAATCATTCTGTGAAACTTCTTTCTGATCTGTGCATTCAGCTAACAGAGTTAAACCATACTTTTGATTGAGCAGATCTGAACACTCTTTCTGTAGAAAATGCAACTGGACATTTGGAGCGCTAAGAGAGTAGTAGTGGAAAAAGGAATATATTCAAATATAAACTACACAGAAGCATTCTGTGAAACTTCTTTCTGATCTGAGCATTCAGCTAACAGAGTTAAACTATACTTTTGATTGAGCAGTTTTGAAACACTCTGTCTGTAGAAAATGCAACTGGACATTCGTAGCGCTAAGTGGGTATTTGTAAAAAAAAGAATATGTTCAAATATAAACTACACAGAAGCATTGTATGAAACTTCTTTCTGTTCTGTGCATTCAACTAACAGAGTTGAACCTGACTTTTGATTGAGCCTTTCTGAAACACTCTTTCTGTAGAAACTGCAATTGGACATTCTGAGCGCTAAGAGGCCTATATTGGGAAAAATAATATCTTCAAATAAAAACTACACAGAAGCATTGTGTGAAACTTATTTCTGATATGTTCATTAAGCTAACAGAGTTAAACCATACTTTTGATTGCGCAGTTCTGAACATTCTTTCTGTAGAAAATGCAAGTGGACATTCGGAGCGCTAAGAGGGTAATAGTGGAAAAAGGAATATATTCAAATATAAACTACACAGTAGCATTCTGTGAAAATTCTTTCTGTTCTGTGCATTCAACTAACAGAGTTGAACCTTACTTTTGATTGAGCCGTTCTGAAACACTCTTTCTGTAGAAACTGCAATTGGACATGCTAAGCGCTAAGAGGCCTACATTGGGAAAAAGAATATCTTCAAATAAAAACTACACAGATGCATTCTGTGAAACTTATTTCTGATCTGTAAATTCAGTTAACAGAGATAAAACATATTTTTGATTGAGCAGTTATGAAACACTCTTTTTGTAGAAAATGCAAGTGGAGATTCGGAGCGCTAAGAGGGTAATAGTGGAAAAAGGAATGTCTTCAAATATAAACTACACAGAATCATTCGGTGAAACTTCTTTCTGATCTGTGCATGCAGCTAACAGAGTTAAAACATACTTTTGATTGAGCAGATCTGAACACTCTTTCTGTAGAAAATGCAACTGGACATTTGGAGCGCTAAGAGCGTAGTAGTGGAAAAAGGAATATATTCAAATATAAACTACACAGAAGCATTCTGTGAAACTTCTTTCTGATCTGAGCATTCAGCTAACAGAGTTAAACCATACTTTTGATTGAGCAGTTTTGAAACACTCTGTCTGTAGAAAATGCAACTGGACATTCGTAGCACTAAGTGGGTAATAGTGGAAAAAAGAATATGTTCAAATATAAACTACACAGAAGCATTGTATGAAACTTCTTTCTGTTCTGTGCATTCAACTAACAGAGTTGAACCTTACTTTTGATTGAGCCGTTCTGAAACACTCTTTCTGTAGAAACTGCAATTGGACATTCTGAGCGCTAAAAGGCCTATATTGGGAAAAAGAATGTCTACAAATAAAAACTACACAGAAGAATTGTGTGAAACTTCTTTCTGTTCTGTTTGTTCAACTAAAAGAGTTGAACCTTAGTTTTGATTGAGCCGTTCTGAAACACACTTTCTGTAGAAAATGCAAGTGGAGATTCGGAGCGCTAAGAGGGTATTAGTGGAAAAAGGAATGTCTCCAAATATAAACTACACAGAATCATTCTGTGAAACTTCTTTCTGATCTGTGCATTCAGCTAACAGAGTTAAACCATACTTTTGATTGAGCAGATCTGAACACTCTTTCTGTAGAAAATGCAACTAGACATTTGGAGCGCTAAGAGAGTAGTAGTGGAAAAAGGAATATATACAAATATAAACTACACAGAAGCATTCTGTGAAATTTCTTTCTGATCTGAGCATTCAGCTAACAGAGTTAAACTATACTTTTGATTGAGCAGTTTCGAAACACTCTGTCTGTAGAAAATGCAACTGGACATTCGTAGCACTAAGTGGGTAATAGTGGAAAAAAGAATATGTTCAAATATAAACTACACAGAAGCATTGTATGAAACTTCTTTCTGTTCTGTGCATTCAACTAACAGAGTTGAACCTTACTTTTGATTGAGCCTTTCTGAAACACTCTTTCTGTAGAAACTGCAATTGGACATTCTGAGCGCTAAGAGGCCTGTATTGGGAAAAATAATATATTCAAATAAAAACTACACAGAAGCATTTTGTGAAACTTATTACTGATATGTTCATTAAGCTAACAGAGTTAAACCATACTTTTGATTGGGCAGTTCTGAACACTCTTTCTGTAGAAAATGCAAATGGACATTCGGAGCGCTAAGAGGGTAATAGTGGAAAAAGGAATATATTCAAATATAAACTACACAGTAGCATTCTGTGAAAATTCTTTCTGTTCTGTGCATTCAACTAACAGATTTGAACCTTACTTTTGATTGAGCCGTTCTGAAACACTCTTTCTGTAGAAACTGCAGTTGGACATGCTAAGCGCTAAGAGGCCTACATTGGGAAAAAGAATATCTTCAAATAAAAACTACACAGATGCATTCTGTGAAACTTATTTCTGATCTGTAAATTCAGTTAACAGAGATAAAACATATTTTTGATTGAGCAGTTATGAAACACTCTTTTTGTAGAAAATGCAAGTGGAGATTCGGAGCGCTAAGAGGGTAATAGTGGAAAAAGGAATGTCTTCAAATATAAACTACACAGAATCATTCGGTGAAACTTCTTTCTGATCTGTGCATGCAGCTAGCAGAGTTAAAACATACTTTTGATTGAGCAGATCTGAACACTCTTTCTGTAGAAAATGCAACTGGACATTTGGAGCGCTAAGAGCGTAGTAGTGGAAAAAGGAATATATTCAAATATAAACTACACAGAAGCATTCTGTGAAACTTCTTTCTGATCTGAGCATTCAGCTAACAGAGTTAAACCATACTTTTGATTGAGCAGTTTTGAAACACACTGTCTGTAGAAAATGCAACTGGACATTCGTAGCACTAAGTGGGTAATAGTGGAAAAAAGAATATGTTCAAATATAAACTACACAGAAGCATTGTATGAAACTTCTTTCTGTTCTGTGCATTCAACTAACAGAGTTGAACCTTACTTTTGATTTAGCCGTTCTGAAACACTCTTTCTGTAGAAACTGCAATTGGACATTCTGAGCGCTAAGAGGCCTATATTGGGAAAAAGAATGTCTACAAATAAAAACTACACAGAAGAATTGTGTGAAACTTCTTTCTGTTCTGTTTGTTCAACTAAAAGAGTTGAACCTTAGTTTTGATTGAGCCGTTCTGAAACACTCTTTCTGTAGAAAATGCAAGTGGAGATTCGGAGCGCTAAGAGGGTATTAGTGGAAAAAGGAATGTCTCCAAATATAAACTACACAGAATCATTCTGTGAAACTTCTTTCTGATCTGTGCATTCAGCTAACAGAGTTAAACCATACTTTTGATTGAGCAGATCTGAACACTCTTTCTGTAGAAAATGCAACTGGACATTTGGAGCGCTAAGAGAGTAGTAGTGGAAAAAGGAATATATTCAAAAATAAACTACACAGAAGCATTCTGTGAAACTTCTTTCTGATCTGAGCATTCAGCTAACAGAGTTAAACTATACTTTTGATTGAGCAGTTTCGAAACACTCTGTCTGTAGAAAATGCAACTGGACATTCGTAACGCTAAGTGGGTAATAGTGGAAAAAAGAATATGTTCAAATATAAACTACACAGAAGCATTGTATGAAACTTCTTTCTGTTCTGTGCATTCAACTAACAGAGTTGAACCTTACTTTTGATTGAGCCTTTCTTAAACACTCTTTCTGTAGAAACTGCAATTGGACATTCTGAGCGCTAAGAGGCCTATATTGGGAAAAATAATATATTCAAATAAAAACTACACAGAAGCATTGTGTGAAACTTATTACTGATATGTTCATTAAGCTAACAGAGTTAAACCATACTTTTGATTGCGCAGTTCTGAGCACTCTTTCTGTAGAAAATGCAAGTGGACATTCGGAGCGCTAAGAGGGTAATAGTGGAAAAAGGAATATATTCAAATATAAACTACACAGTAGCATTCTGTGAAAATTCTTTCTGTTCTGTGCATTCAACTAACAGAGTTGAACCTTACTTTTGATTGAGCCGTTCTGAAATACTCTTTCTGTAGAAACTGCAATTAGACATGCTAAGCGCTAAGAGGCCTACATTGGGAAAAAGAATATCTTCAAATAAAAACTACACAGATGCATTCTGTGAAACTTATTTCTGATCTGTAAATTCAGTTAACAGAGATAAAACATATTTTTGATTGAGCAGTTATGAAACACTCTTTTTGAGAAAATGCAAGTGGAGATTCATAGCGCTAAGAGGGTAATAGTGGAAAAAGGAATGTCTTCCAATATAAACTACACAGAATCATTCGGTGAAACTTATTTCTGATCTGTGCATGCAGCTAACAGAGTTAAACCATACTTTCGATTGAGCAGATCTGAACACTCTTTCTGTAGAAAATGCAAATGGACATTTGGAGCGCTAAGAGCGTAGTAGTGGAAAAAGTAATATATTCAAATATAAACTACACAGAAGCATTCTGTGAAACTTCTTTCTGATCTGAGCATTCAGCTAACAGAGTTAAACCATACTTTTGATTGAGCAGTTTTGAAACACTCTGTCTGTAGAAAATGCAACTGGACATTCGTAGCACTAAGTGGGTAATAGTGGAAAAAAGAATATGTTCAAATGTAAACTACACAGAAGCATTGTATCAAACTTCTTTCTGTTCTGTGCATTCAACTAACAGAGTTGAACCTTACTTTTGATTGAGCCGTTCTGAAACACTCTTTCTGTAGAAACTGCAATTGGACATTCTGAGCGCTAAGAGGCCTATATTGGGAAAAAGAATGTCTACAAATAAAAACTACACAGAAGAATTGTGTGAAACTTCTTTCTGTTCTGTTTGTTCAACTAAAAGAGTTGAACCTTAGTTTTGATTGAGCCGTTCTGAAACACTCTTTCTGTAGAAAATGCAAGTGGAGATTCGGAGCGCTAAGAGGGTATTAGTGGAAATAGGAATGTCTCCAAATATAAACTACACAGAATCATTCTGTGAAACTTCTTTCTGATCTATGCATTCAGCTAACAGATTTAAACCATACTTTTGATTGAGCAGATCTGAACACTCTTTCTGTAGAAAATGCAACTGGACATTTGGAGCGCTAAGAGAGTAGTAGTGGAAAAAGGAATATATTCAAATATAAATTACACAGAAGCATTCTGTGAAACTTCTTTCTGATCTGAGCATTCAGCTAACAGAGTTAAACTATACTTTTGATTGAGCAGTTTTGAAACACTCTGTCTGTAGAAAATGCAACTGGACATTCGTAGCGCTAAGTGGGTAATAGTGGAAAAAAGAATATGTTCAAATATAAACTACACAGAAGCATTGTATGAAACTTCTTTCTGTTCTGTGCATTCAACTAACAGAGTTGAACCTTACATTTGATTGAGCCTTTCTGAAACACTCTTTCTCTAGAAACTGCAATTGGACATTCTGAGCGCTAAGAGGCCTATATTGGGAAAAATAATATATTCAAATAAAAACTACACAGAAGCATTGTGTGAAACTTATTACTGATATGTTCATTAAGCTAACAGAGTTAAACCATACTTTTGATTGCGCAGTTCTGAACACTCTTTCTGTAGAAAATGCAAATCGACATTCGGAGCGCTAAGAGGGTAATAGTGGAAAAAGGAATATATTCAAATATAAACTACACAGTAGCATCCTGTGAAAATTCTTTCTCTTCTGTGCATTCAACTAACAGAGTTGAACCTTACTTTTGATTGAGCCGTTCTGAAACACTCTTTCTGTAGAAACTGCAATTGGACATGCTAAGCGCTAAGAGGCCTATATTGGGAAAAAGAATATCTTCAAACAAAAACTACACAGATGCATTCTGTGAAACTTATTTCTGATCTGTAAATTCAGTTAACAGAGATAAAACATATTTTTGATTGAGCAGTTATGAAACACTCTTTTTGTAGAAAATGCAAGTGGAGATTCGGAGCGCTAAGAGGGTAATAGTGGAAAAAGGAATGTCTTCAAATATAAACTACACAGAATCATTCGGTGAAACTTCTTTCTGATCTGTGCATGCAGATAACAGAGTTAAACCATACTTTTGATTGAGCAGATCTGAACACTCTTTCTGTAGAAAATGCAACTGGACATTTGGAGCGCTAAGAGCGTAGTAGTGGAAAAAGGAATATATTCAAATATAAACTACACAGAAGCATTCTGTGAAACTTCTTTCTGATCTGAGCATTCAGCTAACAGAGTTAAACCATACTTTTGATTGAGCAGTTTTGAAACACTCTGTCTGTAGAAAATGCAACTGGACATTCGTAGCACTAAGTCGGTAATAGTGGAAAAAAGAATATGTTCAAATATAAACTACACAGAAGCATTGTATGAAACTTCTTTCTGTTCTGTGCATTCAACTAACAGAGTTGAACCTTACTTTTGATTGAGCCGTTCTGAAACACTCTTTCTGTAGAAACTGCAATTGGACATTCTGAGCGCTAAGAGGCCTATATTGGGAAAAAGAATGTCTACAAATAAAAACTACACAGAAGAATTGTGTGAAACTTCTTTCTGTTCTGTTTGTTCAACTAAAAGAGTTGAACCTTAGTTTTGATTGAGCCGTTCTGAAACACTCTTTCTGTAGAAAATGCAAGTGGAGATTCGGAGCGCTAAGAGGGTATTAGTGGAAAAAGGAATGTCTCCAAATATAAACTACACAGAATCATTCTGTGAAACTTCTTTCTGATCTGTGCATTCAGCTAACAGAGTTAAACCATACTTTTGATTGAGCAGATCTGAACACTCTTTCTGTAGAAAATGCAACTGGACATTTGGAGCGCTAAGAGAGTAGTAGTGGAAAAAGGAATATATTCAAATATAAACTACACAGAAGCATTCTGTGAAACTTCTTTCTGATCTGAGCATTCAGCTAACAGAGTTAAACTATACTTTTGATTGAGCAGTTTTGAAACACTCTGTCTGTAGAAAATGCAACTGGACATTCGTAGCGCTAAGTGGGTAATAGTGGAAAAAAGAATATGTTCAAATATAAACAACACAGAAGCTTTGTATGAAACTTCTTTCTGTTCTGTGCATTCAACTAACAGAGTTGAACCTTACTTTTGATTGAGCCTTTCTGAAACACTCTTTCTGTAGAAACTGCAATTGGACATTCTGAGCCCTAAGAGGCCTATATTGGGAAAAATAATATCTTCAAATAAAAACTACACAGAAGCATTGTGTGAAACTTATTACTGATATGTTCATTAAGCTAACAGAGTTAAACCATACTTTTGATTGCGCAGTTCTGAACACTCTTTCTGTAGAAAATGCAAGTGGACATTTGGAGCGCTAATAGGGTAATAGTGGAAAAAGGAATATATTCAAATATAAACTACACAGTAGCATTCTGTGAAAATTCTTTCTGTTCTGTGCATTCAACTAACAGAGTTGAACCTTACTTTTGATTGAGCCGTTCTGAAACACTCTTTCTGTAGAAACTGCAATTGGACATGCTAAGCGCTAAGAGGCCTACATTGGGAAAAAGAATATCTTCAAATAAAAACTACACAGATGCATTCTGTGAAACTTATTTCTGATCTGTAAATTCAGTTAACAGAGATAAAACATATTTTTGATTGAGCAGTTATGAAACACTCTTTTTGTAGAAAATGCAAGTGGAGATTCGGAGCGCTAAGAGGGTAATAGTGGAAAAAGGAATGTCTTCAAATATAAACTACACAGAATCATTCGGTGAAACTTCTTTCTGATCTGTGCATGCAGCTAACAGAGTTAAAACATACTTTTGATTGAGCAGATCTGAACACTCTTTCTGTAGAAAATGCAACTGGACATTTGGAGCGCTAAGAGCGTAGTAGTGGAAAAAGGAATATATTCAAATATAAACTACACAGAAGCATTCTGTGAAAATTCTTTCTGATCTGAGCATTCAGCTAACAGAGATAAACCATACTTTTGATTGAGCAGTTTTGAAACACTCTGTCTGTAGAAAATGCAACTGGACATTCGTAGCACTAAGTGGGTAATAGTGGAAAAAAGAATATGTTCAAATATAAACTACACAGAAGCATTGTATGAAACTTCTTTCTGTTCTGTCCATTCAACTAACAGAGTTGAACCTTACTTTTGATTGAGCCGTTCTGAAACACTCTTTCTGTAGAAACTGCAATTGGACATTCTGAGCGCTAAGAGGCCTATATTGGGAAAAAGAATGTCTACAAATAAAAACTACACAGAAGAATTGTGTGAAACTTCTTTCTGTTCTGTTTGTTCAACTAAAAGAGTTGAACCTTAGTTTTGATTGAGCCGTTCTGAAACACTCTTTCTGTAGAAAATGCAAGTGGAGATTCGGAGCGCTAAGAGGGTATTAGTGGAAAAAGGAATGTCTCCAAATATAAACTACACAGAATCATTCTGTGAAACTTCTTTCTGATCTGTGCATTCAGCTAACAGAGTTAAACCATACTTTTGATTGAGCAGATCTGAACACTCTTTCTGTAGAAAATGCAACTGGAAATTTGGAGCGCTAAGAGAGTAGTAGTGGAAAAAGGAATATATTCAAATATAAACTACACAGAAGCATTCTGTGAAACTTCTTTCTGATCTGAGCATTCAGCTAACAGAGTTAAACTATACTTTTGATTGAGCATTATCGAAACACTCTGTCTGTAGAAAATGCAACTGGACATTCGTAACGCTAAGTGGGTAATAGTGGAAAAAAGAATATGTTCAAATATAAACTACACAGAAGCATTGTATGAAACTTCTTTCTGTTCTGTGCATTCAACTAACAGAGTTGAACCTTACTTTTGATTGAGCCTTTCTGAAACACTCTTTCTGTAGAAAATGCAATTGGACATTCTGAGCGCTAAGAGGCCTATATTGGGAAAAATAATATCTTCAAATAAAAACTACACAGAAGCATTTTGTGAAACTTATTACTGATATGTTCATTAAGCTAACAGAGTTAAACCATACTTTTGATTGCGCAGTTCTGAACACTCTTTCTGTAGAAAATGCAAGTGGACATTCGGAGCGCTAAGAGGGTAATAGTTGAAAAAGGAATATATCCAAATATAAACTACACAGTAGCATTCTGTGAAAATTCTTTCTGTTCTGTGCATTCAACTAACAGAGTTGAACCTTACTTTTGATTGAGCCGTTCTGAAACACTCTTTCTGTAGAAACTGCAATTGGACATTCTCAGCGCTAAGAGGCCTATTTTGGGAAAAATAATATCTTCAAATAAAAACTACACAGAAGCATTGTGTGAAACTTATGTCTAATATGTTCATTAAGCTAACAGAGTTAAACCATACTTTTGATTGCGCAGTTCTGAACACTCTTTCTGTAGAAAATGCAAGTGGTCATTCGGAGCGCTAAGAGGGAAATAGTGGAAAAAGGAATATATTCAAATATAAACTACACAGTAGCATTCTGTGAAAATACTTTCTGTTCTGTGCATACAACTAACAGAGTTGAACCTTAGTTTTGATTGAGCCGTTCTGAAACACTCTTTCGGGAGAAACTGCAATTGGACATGCTAAGCGCTAAGAGGCCTACATTGGGAAAAAGAATATCTTCAAATAAAAACTACACAGATGCATTCTGTGAAACTTATTTCTGATCTGTAAATTCAGTTAACAGAGATAAAACATATTTTTGATTGAGCAGTTATGAAACACTCTTTTTGTAGAAAATGCAAGTAGAGATTCGGAGCGCTAAGAGGGTAATAGTGGAAAAAGGAATGTCTTCAAATATAAACTACACAGAATCATTCGGTGAAACTTCTTTCTGATCTGTGCATTCAGCTAACAGAGTTAAACCATACTTTTGATTGAGCAGATCTGAACACTCTTTCTGTAGAAAATGCAACTGGACATTTGGAGCGCTAAGAGAGTAGTAGTGGAAAAAGGAATATATTCAAATATAAACTACACAGAAGCATTCTGTGAAACTTCTTTCTGATCTGAGCATTCAGCTAACAGAGTTAAACTATACTTTTGATTGAGCAGTCTTGAAACACTCTGTCTGTAGAAAATGCAACTGGACATTCGTAGCGCTAAGTGGGTAATAGTGGAAAAAAGAATATGTTCAAATATAAACTACACAGAAGCATTGTATGAAACTTCTTTCTGTTCTGTGCATTCAACTAACAGAGTTGAACCTTACTTTTGATTGAGCCTTTCTGAAACACTCTTTCTGTAGAAACTGCAATTGGACATTCTGAGCGCTAAGAGGCCTATATTGGGAAAAATAATATATTCAAATAAAAACTACACAGAAGCATTGTGTGAAACTTATTACTGATATGTTCATTAAGCTAACAGAGTTAAACCATACTTTTGATTGCGCAGTTCTGAACACTCTTTCTGTAGAAAATGCAAATCGACATTCGGAGCGCTAAGAGGGTAATAGTGGAAAAAGGAATATATTCAAATATAAACTACACAGTAGCATCCTGTGAAAATTCTTTCTGTTCTGTGCATTCAACTAACAGAGTTGAACCTTACTTTTGATTGAGCCGTTCTGAAACACTCTTTCTGTAGAAACTGCAATTGGACATGCTAAGCGCTAAGAGGCCTATATTGGGAAAAAGAATATCTTCAAACAAAAACTACACAGATGCATTCTGTGAAACTTATTTCTGATCTGTAAATTCAGTTAACAGAGATAAAACATATTTTTGATTGAGCAGTTATGAAACACTCTTTTTGTAGAAAATGCGAGTGGAGATTCGGAGCGCTAAGAGGGTAATAGTGGAAAAAGGAATGTCTTCAAATATAAACTACACAGAATCATTCGGTGAAACTTCTTTCTGATCTGTGCATGCAGATAACAGAGTTAAAACATACTTTTGATTGAGCAGATCTGAACACTCTTTCTGTAGAAAATGCAACTGGACATTTGGAGCGCTAAGAGCGTAGTAGTGGAAAAAGGAATATATTCAAATATAAACTACACAGAAGCATTCTGTGAAACTTCTTTCTGATCTGAGCATTCAGCTAACAGAGTTAAACCATACTTTTGATTGAGCAGTTTTGAAACACTCTGTCTGTAGAAAATGCAACTGGACATTCGTAGCACTAAGTGGGTAATAGTGGAAAAAAGAATATGTTCAAATATAAACTACACAGAAGCATTGTATGAAACTTCTTTCTGTTCTGTCCATTCAACTAACAGAGTTGAACCTTACTTTTGATTGAGCCGTTCTGAAACACTCTTTCTGTAGAAACTGCAATTGGACATTCTGAGCGCTAAGAGGCCTATATTGGGAAAAAGAATGTCTACAAATAAAAACTACACAGAAGAATTGTGTGAAACTTCTTTCTGTTCTGTTTGTTCAACTAAAAGAGTTGAACCTTAGTTTTGATTGAGCCGTTCTGAAACACTCTTTCTGTAGAAAATGCAAGTGGAGATTCGGAGCGCTAAGAGGGTATTAGTGGAAAAAGGAATGTCTCCAAATATAAACTACACAGAATCATTCTGTGAAACTTCTTTCTGATCTGTGCATTCAGCTAACAGAGTTAAACCATACTTTTGATTGAGCAGATCTGAACACTCTTTCTGTAGAAAATGCAACTGGACATTTGGAGCGCTAAGAGAGTAGTAGTGGAAAAAGGAATATATTCAAATATAAACTACACAGAAGCATTATGTGAAACTTCTTTCTGATCTGAGCATTCAGCTAACAGAGTTAAACTATACTTTTGATTGAGCAGTATCGAAACACTCTGTCTGTAGAAAATGCAACTGGACATTCGTAACGCTAAGTGGGTAATAGTGGAAAAAAGAATATGTTCAAATATAAACTACACAGAAGCATTGTATGAAACTTCTTTCTGTTCTGTGCATTCAACTAACAGAGTTGAACCTTACTTTTGATTGAGCCTTTCTGAAACACTCTTTCTGTAGAAAATGCAATTGGACATTCTGAGCGCTAAGAGGCCTATATTGGGAAAAATAATATCTTCAAATAAAAACTACACAGAAGCATTGTGTGAAACTTATTACTGATATGTTCATTAAGCTAACAGAGTTAAACCATACTTTTGATTGCGCAGTTCTGAACACTCTTTCTGTACAAAATGCAAGTGGACATTCGGAGCGCTAAGAGGGTAATAGTTGAAAAAGGAATATATCCAAATATAAACTACACAGTAGCATTCTGTGAAAATTCTTTCTGTTCTGTGCATTCAACTAACAGAGTTGAACCTTACTTTTGATTGAGCCGTTCTGAAACACTCTTTCTGTAGAAACTGCAATTGGACATTCTCAGCGCTAAGAGGCCTATTTTGGGAAAAAGAATGTCTATAAATAAAAACTACACAGAAGAATTGTGTGAAACTTCTTTCCGTTCTCTTTGTTCAACTAAAAGAGTTGAACCTTAGTTTTGATTGAGCCGTTCTGAAACACTCTTTCTGTAGAAAATGCAAGTGGAGATTCGGAGCGCTAAGAGGGTAATAGTGGAAAAAGGAATGTCTCCAAATATAAACTACACAGAATCATTCTGTGAAACTTCTTTCTGATCTGTGCATTCAGCTAACAGAGTTAAACCATAATTTTGATTGAGCAGATCTGAACACTCTTTCTGTAGAAAATGCAACTGGACATTTGGAGCGCTAAGAGAGTAGTAGTGGAAAAAGGAATATATTCAAATATAAACTACACAGAAGCATTCTGTGAAACTTCATTCTGATCTGAGCATTCAGCTAACAGGGTTAAACCATACTTTTGATTGAGCAGTTTTGAAGCACTCTGTCTGTAGAAAATGCAACTGGACATTCGTAGCGCTAAGTGGCTAATAGTGGAAAAAAGAATATGTTCAAATATAAACTACACAGAAGCATTGTATGAAACTTCTTTCTGTTCTGTGCATTCAACTAACAGAGTTGAACCTTACTTTTGATTGAGCCTTTCTGAAACACTCTTTCTGTAGAAACTGCAATTGGACATTCTGAGCGCTAAGAGGCCTACATTGGGAAAAAGAATATCTTCAAATAAAAACTACACAGATGCATTTTGTGAAACTTATTTCTGATCTGTAAATTCAGTTAACAGAGATAAAACATATTTTTGATTGAGCAGTTATGAAACACTCTTTTTGTAGAAAATGCAAGTGGAGATTCGGAGCGCTAAGAGGGTAATAGTGGAAAAAGGAATGTCTTCAAATATAAACTACACAGAATCATTCGGTGAAACTTCTTTCTGATCTGTGCATGCAGCTAACAGAGTTAAAACATACTTTTGATTGAGCAGATCTGAACACTCTTTCTGTAGAAAATGCAACTGGACATTTGGAGCGCTAAGAGCGTAGTAGTGGAAAAAGGAATATATTCAAATATAAACTACACAGAAGCATTCTGTGAAACTTCTTTCTGATCTGAGCATTCAGCTAACAGAGTTAAACTATACTTTTGATTGAGCAGTTTCGAAACACTCTGTCTGTAGAAAATGCAACTGGACATTCGTAACGCTAAGTGGGTAATAGTGGAAAAAAGAATATGTTCAAATATAAACTACACAGAAGCATTGTATGAAACTTCTTTCTGTTCTGTGCATTCAACTAACAGAGTTGAACCTTACTTTTGATTGAGCCTTTCTGAAACACTCTTTCTGTAGAAACTGCAATTGGACATTCTGAGCGCTAAGAGGCCTATATTGGGAAAAATAATATATTCAAATAAAAACTACACAGAAGCATTGTGTGAAACTTATTACTGATATGTTCATTAAGCTAACAGAGTTAAACCATACTTTTGATTGCGCAGTTCTGAACACTCTTTCTGTAGAAAATGCAAGTGGACATTCGGAGCGCTAAGAGGGTAATAGTGGAAAAAGGAATATATTCAAATATAAACTACACAGTAGCATTCTGTGAAAATTCTTTCTGTTCTGTGCATTCAACTAACAGAGTTGAACCTTACTTTTGATTGAGCCGTTCTGAAACACTCTTTCTGTAGAAACTGCAATTAGACATGCTAAGCGCTAAGAGGCCTACATTGGGAAAAAGAATATCTTCAAATAAAATCTACACAGATGCATTCTGTGAAACTTATTTCTGATCTGTAAATTCAGTTAACAGAGATAAAACATATTTTTGATTGAGCAGTTATGAAATACTCTTTTTGAGAAAATGCAAGTGGAGATTCATAGCGCTAAGTGGGTAATAGTGGAAAAAGGAATGTCTTCCAATATAAACTACACAGAATCATTCGGTGTAACTTCTTTCTGATCTGTGCATGCAGCTAACAGAGTTAAACCATACTTTTGATTGAGCAGATCTGAACACTCTTTCTGTAGAAAATGCAAATGGACGTTTGGAGCGCTAAGAGCGTAGTAGTGGAAAAAGTAATATATTCAAATATAAACTACACAGAAGCATTCTGTGAAACTTCTTTCTGATCTGAGCATTCAGCTAACAGAGTTAAACCATACTTTTGATTGAGCAGTTTTGAAACACTCTGTCTGTAGAAAATGCAACTGGACATTCGTAGCACTAAGTGGGTAATAGTGGAAAAAAGAATATGTTCAAATATAAACTACACAGAAGCATTGTATGAAACTTCTTTCTGTTCTGTGCATTCAACTAACAGAGTTGAACCTTACTTTTGATTGAGCCGTTCTGAAACACTCTTTCTGTAGAAACTGCGATTGGACATTCTGAGCGCTAAGAGGCCTATATTGGGAAAAAGAATGTCTACAAATAAAAACTACACAGAAGAATTGTGTGAAACTTCTTTCTGTTCTGTTTGTTCAACTAAAAGAATTGAACCTTAGTTTTGATTGAGCCGTTCTGAAACACTCTTTCTGTAGAAAATGCAAGTGGAGATTCGGAGCGCTAAGAGGGTATTAGTGGAAAAAGGAATGTCTCCAAATATAAACTACACAGAATCATTCTGTGAAACTTCTTTCTGATCTGTGCATTCAGCTAACAGAGTTAAACCATACTTTTGATTGAGCAGATCTGAACACTCTTTCTGTAGAAAATGCAACTGGACATTTGGAGCGCTAAGAGAGTAGTAGTGGAAAAAGGAATATATTCAAATATAAACTACACAGAAGCATTCTGTGAAACTTCTTTCTGATCTGAGCATTCAGCTAACAGAGTTAAACTATACTTTTGATTGAGCAGTCTTGAAACACTCTGTCTGTAGAAAATGCAACTGGACATTCGTAGCGCTAAGTGGGTAATAGTGGAAAAAAGAATATGTTCAAATATAAACTACACAGAAGCATTGTATGAAACTTCTTTCTGTTCTGTGCATTCAACTAACAGAGTTGAACCTTACTTTTGATTGAGCCTTTCTGAAACACTCTTTCTGTAGAAACTGCAATTGGACATTCTGAGCGCTAAGAGGCCTATATTGGGAAAAATAATATATTCAAATAAAAACTACACAGAAGCATTGTGTGAAACTTATTACTGATATGTTCATTAAGCTAACAGAGTTAAACCATACTTTTGATTGCGCAGTTCTGAACACTCTTTCTGTAGAAAATGCAAATCGACATTCGGAGCGCTAAGAGGGTAATAGTGGAAAAAGGAATATATTCAAATATAAACTACACAGTAGCATTCTGTGAAAATTCTTTCTGTTCTGTGCATTCAACTAACAGAGTTGAACCTTACTTTTGATTGAGCCGTTCTGAAACACTCTTTCGGGAGAAACTGCAATTGGACATGCTAAGCGCTAAGAGGCCTACATTGGGAAAAAGAATATCTTCAAATAAAAACTACACAGATGCATTCTGTGAAACTTATTTCTGATCTGTAAATTCAGTTAACAGAGATAAAACATATTTTTGATTGAGCAGTTATGAAACACTCTTTTTGTAGAAAATGCAAGTGGAGATTCGGAGCGCTAAGAGCGTAATAGTGGAAAAAGGAATGTCTTCAAATATAAACTACACAGAATCATTCGGTGAAACTTCTTTCTGATCTGTGCATTCAGCTAACAGAGTTAAACCATACTTTTGATTGAGCAGATCTGAACACTCTTTCTGTAGAAAATGCAACTGGACATTTGGAGCGCTAAGAGCGTAGTAGTGGAAAAAGGAATATATTCAAATATAAACTACACAGAAGCATTCTGTGAAACTTCTTTCTGATCTGAGCATTCAGCTAACAGAGTTAAACCATACTTTTGATTGAGCAGTTTTGAAACACTCTGTCTGTAGAAAATGCAACTGGACATTCGTAGCACTAAGTGGGTAATAGTGGAAAAAAGAATATGTTCAAATATAAACTACACAGAAGCATTGTATGAAACTTCTTTCTGTTCTGTGCATTCAACTAACAGAGTTGAACCTTACTTTTGATTGAGCCGTTCTGAAACACTCTTTCTGTAGAAACTGCGATTGGACATTCTGAGCGCTAAGAGGCCTATATTGGGAAAAAGAATGTCTACAAATAAAAACTACACAGAAGAATTGTGTGAAACTTCTTTCTGTTCTGTTGGTTCAACTAAAAGAATTGAACCTTAGTTTTGATTGAGCCGTTCTGAAACACTCTTTCTGTAGAAAATGCAAGTGGAGATTCGGAGCGCTAAGAGGGTATTAGTGGAAAAAGGAATGTCTCCAAATATAAACTACACAGAATCATTCTGTGAAACTTCTTTCTGATCTGTGCATTCAGCTAACAGAGTTAAACCATACTTTTGATTGAGCAGATCTGAACACTCTTTCTGTAGAAAATGCAACTGGACATTTGGAGCGCTAAGAGAGTAGTAGTGGAAAAAGGAATATATTCAAATATAAACTACACAGAAGCATTCTGTGAAACTTCTTTCTGATCTGAGCATTCAGCTAACAGAGTTAAACTATACTTTTGATTGAGCAGTCTTGAAACACTCTGTCTGTAGAAAATGCAACTGGACATTCGTAGCGCTAAGTGGGTAATAGTGGAAAAAAGAATATGTTCAAATATAAACTACACAGAAGCATTGTATGAAACTTCTTTCTGTTCTGTGCATTCAACTAACAGAGTTGAACCTTACTTTTGATTGAGCCTTTCTGAAACACTCTTTCTGTAGAAACTGCAATTGGACATTCTGAGCGCTAAGAGGCCTATATTGGGAAAAATAATATATTCAAATAAAAACTACACAGAAGCATTGTGTGAAACTTATTACTGATATGTTCATTAAGCTAACAGAGTTAAACCATACTTTTGATTGCGCAGTTCTGAACACTCTTTCTGTAGAAAATGCAAGTGGACATTCGGAGCGCTAAGAGGGTAATAGTTGAAAAAGGAATATATCCAAATATAAACTACACAGTAGCATTCTGTGAAAATTCTTTCTGTTCTGTGCATTCAACTAACAGAGTTGAACCTTAATTTTGATTGAGCCGTTCTGAAACACTCTTTCTGTAGAAACTGCAATTGGACATTCTCAGCGCTAAGAGGCCTATTTTGGGTAAAATAATATCTTCAAATAAAAACTACACAGAAGCATTGTGTGAAACTTATGTCTGATATGTTCATTAAGCTAACAGCGTTAAACCATACTTTTGATTGCGCAGTTCTGAACACTCTTTCTGTAGAAAATGCAAGTGGACATTCGGAGCGCTAAGAGGGTAATAGTGGAAAAAGGAATATATTCAAATATAAACTACACAGTAGCATTCTGTGAAAATACTTTCTGTTCTGTGCATACAACTAACAGAGTTGAACCTTACTTTTGATTGAGCCGTTCTGAAACACTCTTTCGGGAGAAACTGCAATTGGACATGCTAAGCGCTAAGAGGCCTACATTGGGAAAAAGAATATCTTCAAATAAAAACTACACAGATGCATTCTGTGAAACTTATTTCTGATCTGTAAATTCAGTTAACAGAGATAAAACATATTTTTGATTGAGCAGTTATGAAACACTCTTTTTGTAGAAAATGCAAGTGGAGATTCGGAGCGCTAAGAGGGTAATAGTGGAAAAAGGAATGTCTTCAAATATAAACTACACAGAATCATTCGGTGAAACTTCTTTCTGATCTGTGCATTCAGCTAACAGAGTTAAACCATACTTTTGATTGAGCAGATCTGAACACTCTTTCTGTAGAAAATGCAACTGGACATTTGGAGCGCTAAGAGCGTAGTAGTGGAAAAAGGAATATATTCAAATATAAACTACACAGAAGCATTCTGTGAAACTTCTTTCTGATCTGAGCATTCAGCTAACAGAGTTAAACCATACTTTTGATTGAGCAGTTTTGAAACACTCTGTCTGTAGAAAATGCAACTGGACATTCGTAGCGCTAAGTGGGTAATAGTGGAAAAAAGAATATGTTCAAATATAAACTACACAGAAGCATTGTATGAAACTTCTTTCTGTTCTGTGCATTCAACTAACAGAGTTGAACCTTACTTTTGATTGAGCCGTTCTGAAACACTCTTTCTGTAGAAACTGCAATTGGACATTCTGAGCGCTAAGAGGCCTATATTGGGAAAAAGAATGTCTACAAATAAAAACTACACAGAAGAATTGTGTGAAACTTCTTTCCGTTCTCTTTGTTCAACTAAAAGGTTGAACCTTAGTTTTGATTGAGCCGTTCTGAAACACTCTTTCTGTAGAAAATGCAAGTGGAGATTCGGAGCGCTAAGAGGGTATTAGTGGAAAAAGGAATGTCTCCAAATATAAACTAAACAGAATCATTCTGTGAAACTTCTTTCTGATCTGTGCATTCAGCTAACAGAGTTAAACCATACTTTTGATTGAGCAGATCTGAACACTCTTTCTGTAGAAAATGCAACTGGACATTTGGAGCGCTAAGAGAGTAGTAGTGGAAAAAGGAATATATTCAAATATAAACTACACAGAAGCATTCTGTGAAACTTCTTTCTGATCTGAGCATTCAGCTAACAGAGTTAAACTATACTTTTGATTGAGCAGTTTTGAAACACTCTGTCTGTAGAAAATGCAACTGGACATTCGTAGCGCTAAGTGGGTAATAGTGGAAAAAAGAATATGTTCAAATATAAACTACACAGAAGCTTTGTATGAAACTTCTTTCTGTTCTGTGCATTCAACTAACAGAGTTGAACCTTACTTTTGATTGAGCCTTTCTGAAACACTCTTTCTGTAGAAACTGCAATTGGACATTCTGAGCCCTAAGAGGCCTATATTGGGAAAAATAATATCTTCAAATAAAAACTACACAGAAGCATTGTGTGAAACTTATTACTGATATGTTCATTAAGCTAACAGAGTTAAACCATACTTTTGATTGCGCAGTTCTGAACACTCTTTCTGTAGAAAATGCAAGTGGACATTCGGAGCGCTAAGAGGGTAATAGTGGAAAAAGGAATATATTCAAATATAAACTACACAGTAGCATTCTGTGAAAATTCTTTCTGTTCTGTGCATTCAACTAACAGAGTTGAACCTTACTTTTGATTGAGCCGTTCTGAAACACTCTTTCGGGAGAAACTGCAATTGGACATGCTAAGCGCTAAGAGGCCTACATTGGGAAAAAGAATATCTTCAAATAAAAACTACACAGATGCATTCTGTGAAACTTATTTCTGATCTGTAAATTCAGTTAACAGAGATAAAACATATTTTTGATTGAGCAGTTATGAAACACTCTTTTTGTAGAAAATGCAAGTGGAGATTCGGAGCGCTAAGAGCGTAATAGTGGAAAAAGGAATGTCTTCAAATATAAACTACACAGAATCATTCGGTGAAACTTCTTTCTGATCTGTGCATTCAGCTAACAGAGTTAAACCATACTTTTGATTGAGCAGATCTGAACACTCTTTCTGTAGAAAATGCAACTGGACATTTGGAGCGCTAAGAGCGTAGTAGTGGAAAAAGGAATATATTCAAATATAAACTACACAGAAGCATTCTGTGAAACTTCTTTCTGATCTGAGCATTCAGCTAACAGAGTTAAACCATACTTTTGATTGAGCAGTTTTGAAACACTCTGTCTGTAGAAAATGCAACTGGACATTCGTAGCGCTAAGTGGGTAATAGTGGAAAAAAGAATATGTTCAAATATAAACTACACAGAAGCATTGTATGAAACTTCTTTCTGTTCTGTGCATTCAACTAACAGAGTTGAACCTTACTTTTGATTGAGCCGTTCTGAAACTCTCTTTCTGTAGAAACTGCAATTGGACATTCTGAGCGCTAAGAGGCCTATATTGGGAAAAAGAATGTCTACAAATAAAAACTACACAGAAGAATTGTGTGAAACTTCTTTCCGTTCTCTTTGTTCAACTAAAAGATTTGAACCTTAGTTTTGATTGAGCCGTTCTGAAACACTCTTTCTGTAGAAAATGCAAGTGGAGATTCGGAGCGCTAAGAGGGTATTAGTGGAAAAAGGAATGTCTCCAAATATAAACTAAACAGAATCATTCTGTGAAACTTCTTTCTGATCTGTGCATTCAGCTAACAGAGTTAAACCATACTTTTGATTGAGCAGATCTGAACACTCTTTCTGTAGAAAATGCAACTGGACATTTGGAGCGCTAAGAGAGTAGTAGTGGAAAAAGGAATATATTCAAATATAAACTACACAGAAGCATTCTGTGAAACTTCTTTCTGATCTGAGCATTCAGCTAACAGAGTTAAACTATACTTTTGATTGAGCAGTTTTGAAACACTCTGTCTGTAGAAAATGCAACTGGACATTCGTAGCGCTAAGTGGGTAATAGTGGAAAAAAGAATATGTTCAAATATAAACTACACAGAAGCTTTGTATGAAACTTCTTTCTGTTCTGTGCATTCAACTAACAGAGTTGAACCTTACTTTTGATTGAGCCTTTCTGAAACACTCTTTCTGTAGAAACTGCAATTGGACATTCTGAGCCCTAAGAGGCCTATATTGGGAAAAATAATATCTTCAAATAAAAACTGCACAGAAGCATTGTGTGAAACTTATTACTGATATGTTCATTAAGCTAACAGAGTTAAACCATACTTTTGATTGCGCAGTTCTGAACACTCTTTCTGTAGAAAATGCAAGTGGACATTCGGAGCGCTAAGAGGGTAATAGTGGAAAAAGGAATATATTCAAATATAAACTACACAGTAGCATTCTGTGAAAATTCTTTCTGTTCTGTGCATTCAACTAACAGAGTTGAACCTTACTTTTGATTGAGCCGTTCTGAAACACTCTTTCGGGAGAAACTGCAATTGGACATGCTAAGCGCTAAGAGGCCTACATTGGGAAAAAGAATATCTTCAAATAAAAACTACACAGATGCATTCTGTGAAACTTATTTCTGATCTGTAAATTCAGTTAACAGAGATAAAACATATTTTTGATTGAGCAGTTATGAAACACTCTTTTTGTAGAAAATGCAAGTGGAGATTCGGAGCGCTAAGAGCGTAATAGTGGAAAAAGGAATGTCTTCAAATATAAACTACACAGAATCATTCGGTGAAACTTCTTTCTGATCTGTGCATTCAGCTAACAGAGTTAAACCATACTTTTGATTGAGCAGATCTGAACACTCTTTCTGTAGAAAATGCAACTGGACATTTGGAGCGCTAAGAGCGTAGTAGTGGAAAAAGGAATATATTCAAATATAAACTACACAGAAGCATTCTGTGAAACTTCTTTCTGATCTGAGCATTCAGCTAACAGAGTTAAACCATACTTTTGATTGAGCAGTTTTGAAACACTCTGTCTGTAGAAAATGCAACTGGACATTCGTAGCGCTAAGTGGGTAATAGTGGAAAAAAGAATATGTTCAAATATAAACTACACAGAAGCATTGTATGAAACTTCTTTCTGTTCTGTGCATTCAACTAACAGAGTTGAACCTTACTTTTGATTGAGCCGTTCTGAAACTCTCTTTCTGTAGAAACTGCAATTGGACATTCTGAGCGCTAAGAGGCCTATATTGGGAAAAAGAATGTCTACAAATAAAAACTACACAGAAGAATTGTGTGAAACTTCTTTCCGTTCTCTTTGTTCAACTAAAAGATTTGAACCTTAGTTTTGATTGAGCCGTTCTGAAACACTCTTTCTGTAGAAAATGCAAGTGGAGATTCGGAGCGCTAAGAGGGTATTAGTGGAAAAAGGAATGTCTCCAAATATAAACTAAACAGAATCATTCTGTGAAACTTCTTTCTGATCTGTGCATTCAGCTAACAGAGTTAAACCATACTTTTGATTGAGCAGATCTGAACACTCTTTCTGTAGAAAATGCAACTGGACATTTGGAGCGCTAAGAGAGTAGTAGTGGAAAAAGGAATATATTCAAATATAAACTACACAGAAGCATTCTGTGAAACTTCTTTCTGATCTGAGCATTCAGCTAACAGAGTTAAACTATACTTTTGATTGAGCAATTTTGAAACACTCTGTCTGTAGAAAATGCAACTGGACATTCGTAGCGCTAAGTGGGTAATAGTGGAAAAAAGAATATGTTCAAATATAAACTACACAGAAGCTTTGTATGAAACTTCTTTCTGTTCTGTGCATTCAACTAACAGAGTTGAACCTTACTTTTGATTGAGCCTTTCTGAAACACTCTTTCTGTAGAAACTGCAATTGGACATTCTGAGCCCTAAGAGGCCTATATTGGGAAAAATAATATCTTCAAATAAAAAAAACACAGAAGCATTGTGTGAAACTTATTACTGATATGTTCATTAAGCTAACAGAGTTAAACCATACTTTTGATTGCGCAGTTCTGAACACTCTTTCTGTAGAAAATGCAAGTGGACATTCGGAGCGCTAAGAGGGTAATAGTGGAAAAAGGAATATATTCAAATATAAACTACACAGTAGCATTCTGTGAAAATTCTTTCTGTTCTGTGCATTCAACTAACAGAGTTGAACCTTACTTTTGATTGAGCCGTTCTGAAACACTCTTTCTGTAGAAACTGCAATTGGACATGCTAAGCGCTAAGAGGCCTACATTGGGAAAAAGAATATCTTCAAATAAAAACTACACAGATGCATTCTGTGAAACTTATTTCTGATCTGTAAATTCAGTTAACAGAGATAAAACATATTTTTGATTGAGCAGTTATGAAACACTCTTTTTGTAGAAAATGCAAGTGGAGATTCTTAGCGCTAAGAGGGTAATAGTGGAAAAAGGAATGTCTTCAAATATAAACTACACAGAATCATTCGGTGAAACTTCTTTCTGATCTGTGCATGCAGCTAACAGAGTTAAAACATACTTTAGATTGAGCAGATCTGAACACTCTTTCTGTAGAAAATGCAACTGGACATTTGGAGCGCTAAGAGCGTAGTAGTGGAAAAAGGAATATATTCAAATATAAACTACACAGAAGCATTCTGTGAAAATTCTTTCTGATCTGAGCATTCAGCTAACAGAGATAAACCATACTTTTGATTGAGCAGTTTTGAAACACTCTGTCTGTAGAAAATGCAACTGGACATTCGTAGCACTAAGTGGGTAATAGTGGAAAAAAGAATATGTTCAAATATAAACTACACAGAAGCATTGTATGAAACTTCTTTCTGTTCTGTGCATTCAACTAACAGAGTTGAACCTTACTTTTGATTGAGCCGTTCTGAAACACTCTTTCTGTAGAAACTGCGATTGGACATTCTGAGCGCTAAGAGGCCTATATTGGGAAAAAGAATGTCTACAAATAAAAACTACCCAGAAGAATTGTGTGAAACTTCTTTCTGTTCTGTTTGTTCAACTAAAAGAATTGAACCTTAGTTTTGAATGAGCCGTTCTGAAACACTCTTTCTGTAGAAAATGCAAGTGGAGATTCGGAGCGCTAAGAGGGTATTAGTGGAAAAAGGAATGTCTCCAAATATAAACTACACAGAATCATTCTGTGAAACTTCTTTCTGATCTGTGCATTCAGCTAACAGAGTTAAACCATACTTTTGATTGAGCAGATCTGAACACTCTTTCTGTAGAAAATGCAACTGGACATTTGGAGCGCTAAGAGAGTAGTAGTGGAAAAAGGAATATATTCAAATATAAACTACACAGAAGCATTCTGTGAAACTTCTTTCTGATCTGAGCATTCAGCTAACAGAGTTAAACTATACTTTTGATTGAGCAGTCTTGAAACACTCTGTCTGTAGAAAATGCAACTGGACATTCGTAGCGCTAAGTGGGTAATAGTGGAAAAAAGAATATGTTCAAATATAAACTACACAGAAGCATTGTATGAAACTTCTTTCTGTTCTGTGCATTCAACTAACAGAGTTGAACCTTACTTTTGATTGAGCCTTTCTGAAACACTCTTTCTGTAGAAACTGCAATTGGACATTCTGAGCGCTAAGAGGCCTATATTGGGAAAAATAATATATTCAAATAAAAACTACACAGAAGCATTGTGTGAAACTTATTACTGATATGTTCATTAAGCTAACAGAGTTAAACCATACTTTTGATTGCGCAGTTCTGAACACTCTTTCTGTAGAAAATGCAAATCGACATTCGGAGCGCTAAGAGGGTAATAGTGGAAAAAGGAATATATTCAAATATAAACTACACAGTAGCATCCTGTGAAAATTCTTTCTGTTCTGTGCATTCAACTAACAGAGTTGAACCTTACTTTTGATTGAGCCGTTCTGAAACACTCTTTCTGTAGAAACTGCAATTGGACATGCTAAGCGCTAAGAGGCCTATATTGGGAAAAAGAATATCTTCAAACAAAAACTACACAGATGCATTTTGTGAAACTTATTTCTGATCTGTAAATTCAGTTAACAGAGATAAAACATATTTTTGATTGAGCAGTTATGAAACACTCTTTTTGTAGAAAATGCAAGTGGAGATTCGGAGCGCTAAGAGGTTAATAGTGGAAAAAGGAATGTCTTCAAATATAAACTACACAGAATCATTCGGTGAAACTTCTTTCTGATCTGTGCATGCAGATAACAGAGTTAAAACATACTTTTGATTGAGCAGATCTGAACACTCTTTCTGTAGAAAATGCAACTGGACATTTGGAGCGCTAAGAGCGTAGTAGTGGAAAAAGGAATATATTCAAATATAAACTACACAGAAGCATTCTGTGAAACTTCTTTCTGATCTGAGCATTCAGCTAACAGAGTTAAACCATACTTTTGATTGAGCAGTTTTGAAACACTCTGTCTGTAGAAAATGCAACTGGACATTCGTAGCACTAAGTGGGTAATAGTGGAAAAAAGAATATGTTCAAATATAAACTACACAGAAGCATGTATGAAACTTCTTTCTGTTCTGTACATTCAACTAACAGAGTTGAACCTTACTTTTGATTGAGCCATTCTGAAACACTCTTTCTGTAGAAACTGCAATTGGACATTCTGAGCGCTAAGAGGCCTATATTGGGAAAAAGAATGTCTACAAATAAAAACTACACAGAAGAATTGTGTGAAACTTCTTTCTGTTCTGTTTGTTCAACTAAAAGAGTTGAACCATAGTTTTGATTGAGCCGTTCTGAAACACTCTTTCTGTAGAAAATGCAAGTGGAGATTCGGAGCGCTAAGAGGGTATTAGTGGAAAAAGGAATGTCTCCAAATATAAACTACACAGAATCATTCTGTGAAACTTCTTTCTGATCTGTGCATTCAGCTAACAGAGTTAAACCATACTTTTGATTGAGCAGATCTGAACACTCTTTCTGTAGAAAATGCAACTGGACAATTGGAGCGCTAAGAGAGTAGTAGTGGAAAAAGGAATATATTCAAATATAAACTACACAGAAGCATTATGTGAAACTTCTTTCTGATCTGAGCATTCAGCTAACAGAGTTAAACTATACTTTTGATTGAGCAGTATCGAAACACTCTGTCTGTAGAAAATGCAACTGGACATTCGTAACGCTAAGTGGGTAATAGTGGAAAAAAGAATATGTTCAAATATAAACTACACAGAAGCATTGTATGAAACTTCTTTCTGTTCTGTGCATTCAACTAACAGAGTTGAACCTTACTTTTGATTGAGCCTTTCTGAAACACTCTTTCTGTAGAAACTGCAATTGGACATTCTGAGCGCTAAGAGGCCTATATTGGGAAAAAAAATATATTCAAATAAAAACTACACAGAAGCATTGTGTGAAACTTATTACTGATATGTTCATTAAGCTAACAGAGTTAAACCATACTTTTGATTGCGCAGTTCTGAACACTCTTTCTGTAGAAAATGCAAGTGGACATTCGGAGCGCTAAGAGGGTAATAGTGGAAAAAGGAATATATTCAAATATAAACTACACAGTAGCATTCTGTGAAATTTCTTTCTGTTCTGTGCATTCAACTAACAGAGTTGAACCTTACTTTAGATTGAGCCGTTCTGAAACACTCTTTCTGTAGAAACTGCAATTGGACATGCTAAGCGCTAAGAGGCCTACATTGGGAAAAAGAATATCTTCAAATAAAAACTACACAGATGCATTCTGTGAAACTTATTTCTGATCTGTAAATTCAGTTAACAGAGATAAAACATATTTTTGATTGAGCAGTTATGAAACACTCTTTTTGTAGAAAATGCAAGTGGAGATTCGGATCGCTAAGAGGGTAATAGTGGAAAAAGGAATGTCTTCAAATATAAACTACACAGAATCATTCGTTGAAACTTCTTTCTGATCTGAGCATTCAGCTAACAGAGTTAAACCATACTTTTGATTGAGCAGTTTTGAAACACTCTGTCTGTAGAAAATGCAACTGGACATTCGTAGCGCTAAGTGGGTAATAGTGGAAAAAAAATATGTTCAAATATAAACTACGCAGAAGCATTGTATGAAACTACTTTCTGTTCTGTGCATTCAACTAACAGAGTTGAACCTTACTTTTGATTGAGCCTTTCTGAAACACTCTTTCTGTAGAAAATGCAATTGGACATTCTGAGCGCTAAGAGGCCTATATTGGGAAAAATAATATCTTCAAATAAAAACTACACAGAAGCATTGTTTGAAACTTATTACTGATATGTTCATTAAGCTAACAGAGTTAAACCATACTTTTGATTGCGCAGTTCTGAACACTCTTTCTGTAGAAAATGCAAGTGGACATTCGGAGCGCTAAGAGGGTAATAGTTGAAAAAGGAATATATCCAAATATAAACTACACAGTAGCATTCTGTGAAAATTCTTTCTGTTCTGTGCATTCAACTAACAGAGTTGAACCTTACTTTTGATTGAGCCGTTCTGAAACACTCTTTCTGTAGAAACTGCAATTGGACATTCTCAGCGCTAAGAGGCCTATTTTGGGAAAAATAATATCTTCAAATAAAAACTACACAGAAGCATTGTGTGAAACTTATGTCTGATATGTTCATTAAGCTAACAGAGTTAAACCATACTTTTGATTGAGCAGTTCTGAACACTCTTTCTGTAGAAAATGCAAGTGGACATTCGGAGCGCTAAGAGGGTAATAGTGGAAAAAGGAATATATTCAAATATAAACTACACAGTAGCATTCTGTGAAAATACTTTCTGTTCTGTGCATACAACTAACAGAGTTGAACCTTACTTTTGATTGAGCCGTTCTGAAACACTCTTTCGGGAGAAACTGCAATTGGACATGCTAAGCGCTAAGAGGCCTACATTGGGAAAAAGAATATCTTCAAATAAAAACTACACAGATGCATTCTGTGAAACTTATTTCTGATCTGTAAATTCAGTTAACAGAGATAAAACATATTTTTGATTGAGCAGTTATGAAACACTCTTTTTGTAGAAAATGCAAGTGGAGATTCGGAGCGCTAAGAGGGTAATAGTGGAAAAAGGAATGTCTTCAAATATAAACTACACAGAATCATTCGGTGAAACTTCTTTCTGATCTGTGCATTCAGCTAACAGAGTTAAACCATACTTTTGATTGAGCAGATCTGAACACTCTTTCTGTAGAAAATGCAACTGGACATTTGGAGCGCTAAGAGCGTAGTAGTGGAAAAAGGAATATATTCAAATATAAACTACACAGAAGCATTCTGTGAAACTTCTTTCTGATCTGAGCATTCAGCTAACAGAGTTAAACCATACTTTTGATTGAGCAGTTTTGAAACACTCTGTCTGTAGAAAATGCAACTGGACATTCGTAGCGCTAAGTGGGTAATAGTGGAAAAAAGAATATGTTCAAATATAAACTACACAGAAGCATTGTATGAAACTTCTTTCTGTTCTGTGCATTCAACTAACAGAGTTGAACCTTACTTTTGATTGAGCCGTTCTGAAACACTCTTTCTGTAGAAACTGCAATTGGACATTCTGAGCGCTAAGAGGCCTATATTGGGAAAAAGAATGTCTACAAATAAAAACTACACAGAAGAATTGTGTGAAACTTCTTTCCGTTCTCTTTGTTCAACTAAAAGAGTTGAACCTTAGTTTTGATTGAGCCGTTCTGAAACACTCTTTCTGTAGAAAATGCAAGTGGAGATTCGGAGCGCTAAGAGGGTAATAGTGGAAAAAGGAATGTCTCCAAATATAAACTACACAGAATCATTCGGTGAAACTTCTTTCTGATCTGTGCATTCAGCTAACAGAGTTAAACCATACTTTTGATTGAGCAGATCTGAACACTCTTTCTGTAGAAAATGCAACTGGACATTTGGAGCGCTAAGAGAGTAGTAGTGGAAAAAGGAATATATTCAAATATAAACTACACAGAAGCATTCTGTGAAACTTCTTTCTGATCTGAGAATTCAGCTAACAGAGTTAAACCATACTTTTGATTGAGCAGTTTTGAAACACTCTGTCTGTAGAAAATGCAACTGGACTTTCGTAGCGCTAAGTGGTTAATAGTGGAAAAAAGAATATGTTCAAATATAAACTACACAGAAGCATTGTATGAAACTCCTTTCTGTTCTGTGCATTCAACTAACAGAGTTGAACCTTACTTTTGATTGAGCCTTTCTGAAACACTCTTTCTGTAGAAACTGCAATTGGACATTCTGAGCGCTAAGAGGCCTATATTGGGAAAAATAATATCTTCAAATAAAAACTACACAGAAGCATTGTGTGAAACTTATTTCTGATATGTTCATTAAGCTAACAGAGTTAAACCATACTTTTGATTGCGCAGTTCTGAACACCATTTCTGTAGAAAATGCAAGTGGACATTCGGACCTTTAAGAGGGTAATAGTGGAAAAAGGAATATATTCAAATATAAACCACACAGTAGCATTCTGTGAAAATTCTTTCTGTTCTGTGCATTCAACTAACAGAGTTGAACCTTACTTTTGATTGAGCCGTTCTGAAACACTCTTTCTGTAGAAACTGCAATTGGACATGCTAAGCGCTAAGAGGCCTACATTGGGAAAAAGAATATCTTCAAATAAAAACTACACAGATGCATTCTGAGAAACTTATTTCTGATCTGCAAATTCAGTTAACAGAGATAAAACATATTTTTGATTGAGCAGTTATGAAACACTCTTTTTGTAGAAAATGCAAGTGTAGATTCGGAGCGCTAAGTGGGTAATAGTGGAAAAAGGAATGTCTCCAAATATAAACTACACAGAATCATTCTGTGAAACTTCTTTCTGATCTGTGCATTAAGCTAACAGAGTTAAACCATACTTTTGATTGAGCAGATCTGAACACTCTTTCTGTAGAAAATGCAACTGGACATTTGGAGCGCTAAGAGAGTAGTAGTGGAAAAAGGAATATATTCAAATATAAACTACACAGAAGCATTCTGTGAAACTTCTTTCTGATCTGAGCATTCAGCTAACAGAGTTAAACCATACTTTTGATTGAGCAGTTTTGAAACACACTGTCTGTAGAAAATGCAACTGGACATTCGTAGCGCTAAGTGGGTAATAGTGGGAAAAAGAATATTTTCAAATATAAACTACACAGAAGCATTGTATGAAACTTCTTTCTGTTCTGTGCATTCAACTAACAGAGTTGAACCTTACTTTTGATTGAGCCGTTCTGAAACACTCTTTCTGTAGAAACTGCAATTGGACATTCTGAGCGCTAAGAGGCCTCTATTGGGAAAAATAATATCTTCAAATAAAAACTACACAGAAGCATTGTGTGAAACTTATTTCTGATATGTTCATTAAGCTAACAGAGTTAAACCATACTTTTGATTGCGCAGTTCTGAACACTCTTTCTGTAGAAAATGCAAGTGGACATTCGGAGCGCTAAGAGGGTAATAGTGGAAAAAGGAATATATTCAAATATAAACTACACAGTAGCATTCTGTGAAAATTCTTTCTGTTCTGTGCATTCAACTAACAGAGTTGAACCTTACTTTTGATTGAGCCGTTCTCAAACACTCTTTCTGTAGAAACTGCAATTGGACATGCTAAGCGCTAAGAGGCCTACATTGGGAAAAAGAATATCTTCAAATAAAAACTACACAGATGCATTCTGTGAAACTTATTTCTGATCTGTAAATTCAGTTAACAGAGATAAAACATATTTTTGATTCAGCAGTTATGAAACACTCTTTTTGTAGAAAATGCAAGTGTAGATTCGGAGCGCTAAGTGGGTAATAGTGGAAAAAGGAATGTCTTCAAATATAAACTACACAGAATCATTTGGTGAAACTCCTTTCTGATCTGTGCATTCAGCTAACAGAGTTAAACCATACTTTTGATTGAGCAGATCTGAACACTCTTTCTGTAGGAAATGCAGCTGGACATTTGGAGCATTAAGAGCGTAGTAGTGGAAAAAGGAATATATTCAAATATAAACTACACAGAAACATTCTGTGAAACTTATTTCTGATCTGAGCATTCAGCTAAGAGAGTTAAACCATACTTTTGATTGAGCAGTTTTGAAACACTCTGTCTGTAGAAAATGCAACTGGACATTCGTAGCGCTAAGTGGGTAATAGTGGGAATAAGAATATGTTCAAATATAAACTACACAGAAGCATTGTATGAAACTTCTTTCTGTTCTGTGCATTCAACTAACAGAGTTGAACCTTACTTTTGATTGAGCCGTTCTGAAACACTCTTTCTGTAGAAACTGCAATTGGACATTCTGAGCGCTAAGAGGCCTATATTGGGAAAAAGAATGTCTACAAATAAAAACTACACAGAAGAATTTTGTGAAAATTCTTTCTGTTCTGTTTGTTCAACTAAAAGATTTGAATCTTAGTTTTGATTGAGCCGTTCTGAAACACTCTTTCTGTAGAAAATGCAAGTGGAGATTCGGAGCGCTAAGAGGGTATTAGTGGAAAAAGGAATGTCTCCAAATATAAACTACACAGAATCATTCTGTGAAACTTCTTTCTGATCTGTGCATTCAGCTAACAGAGTTAAACCATACTTTTGATTGAGCAGATCTGAACACTCTTTCTGTAGAAAATGCAACTGGACATTTGGAGCGCTAAGAGAGTAGTAGTGGAAAAAGGAATATATTCAAATATAAACTACACAGAAGCATTCTGTGAAACTTCTTTCTGATCTGAGCATTCAGCTAACAGAGTTAAACCATACTTTTGATTGAGCAGTTTGAAACACTCTGTCTGTAGAAAATGCAACTGGACATTCGTAGCGCTAAGTGGGTAATAGTGGAATAAAGAATATGTTCAAATATAAACTACACAGAAGCATTGTATGAAACTTCTTTCTGTTCTGTGCATTCAACTAACAGAGTTGAACCTTACTTTTGATTGAGCCTTTCTGAAACACTCTTTCTGTAGAAACTGCAATTGGACATTCTGAGCGCTAAGAGGCCTATATTGGGAAAAATAATATCTTCAAATAAAAACTACACAGAAGCATTGTGTGAAACTTATTTCTGATATGTTCATTAAGCTAACAGAGTTAAACCATACTTTTGATTGCGCAGTTCTGAACACTCTTTCTGTAGAAAATGCAAGTGGACATTCGGAGCGCTAAGAGGGTAATAGTGGAAAAAGGAATATATTCAAATATAAACTACACAGTAGCATTCTGTGAAAATTCTTTCTGTTCTGTGCATTCAACTAACAGAGTTGAACCTTACTTTTGATTGAGCCGTTCTGAAACACTCTTTCTGTAGAAACTGCAATTGGACATGCTAAGCGCTAAGAGGCCTACATTGGGAAAAAGAATATCTTCAAATAAAAACTACACAGATGCATTCTGTGAAACTTATTTCTGATCTGTAAATTCAGTTAACAGAGATAAAACATATTTTTGATTGAGCAGTTATGAAACACTCTTTTTGTAGAAAATGCAAGTGTAGATTCGGAGCGCTAAGTGGGTAATAGTGGAAAAAGGAATGTATTCAAATATAAACTACACAGAATCATTTGGTGAAACTTCTTTCTGATCTGTGCATTCAGCTAACAGAGTTAAACCCTACTTTTGATGGAGCAGATCTGAACACTCTTTCTGTAGGAAATGCAGCTGGACATTTGGAGCGCTAAGAGCGTAGTAGTGGAAAAAGGAATATATTCAAATATAAACTACACTGAAGCATTCTGTGAAACTTCTTTCTGATCTGAGCATTCAGCTAACAGAGTTAAACCATACTTTTGATTGAGCAGTTTTGAAACACTCTGTCTGTAGAAAATGCAACTGGACATTCGTGGCACTAAGTTGGTAATAGTGGGAAAAAGAATATGTTCAAATATAAACTACACAGAAGCATTGTATGAAACTTCTTTCTGTTCTGTACATTCAACTAACAGAGTTGAACCTTACTTTTGATTGAGCCGTTCTGAAACACTCTTTCTGTAGAAACTGCAATTGGACATTCTGAGCGCTAAGAGGCTTATATTGGGAAAAAGAATGTCTACAAATAAAAACTACACAGAAGAATTGTGTGAAACTTCTTTCTGTTCTGTTTGTTCATCTAAAAGACTTGAACCTTAGTTTTGATTGAGCCGTTCTGAAACACTCTTTCTGTAGAAAATGCAAGTGGAGATTCGGAGCGCTAAGTGGGTAATAGTGGAAAAAGGAATGTCTCCAAATATAAACTACACAGAATCATTCGGTGAAACTTCTTTCTGATCTGTGCATTAAGCTAACAGAGTTAAACCATACTTTTGATTGAGCAGATCTGAACACTCTTTCTGTAGAAAATGCAACTGGACATTTGGAGCGCTAAGAGAGTAGTAGTGGAAAAAGGAATATATTCAAATATAAACTACACAGAAGCATTCTGTGAAACTTCTTTCCGATCTGAGCATTCAGCTAACAGAGTTAAACCATAATTTTGATTGAGCAGTTTTGAAACACTCTTTCTGTAGAAAATGCAACTGGACATTCGTAGCGCTAAGTGGGTAATAGTGGAAAAAAGAATATGTTCAAATATAAACTACACAGAAGCATTGTATGAAACTTCTTTCTGTTCTTTGCATTCAACTAACAGAGTTGAACCTTACTTTTGATTGAGCCTTTCTGAAACACTCTTTCTGTAGAAACTGCAATTGGACATTCTGAGCGCTAAGAGGCCTATATTGGGAAAAATAATATCTTCAAATAAAAACTACACAGAAGCATTGTGTGAAACTTATTTCTGATACGTTCATTAATCTAACAGAGTTAAACCATACTTTTGATTGCGCAGTTCTGAACACTCGTTCTGTAGAAAATACAAGTGGACATTCGGAGCGCTAAGAGGGTAATAGTGGAAAAAGGAATATATTCAAATATAAACTACACAGTAGCATTCTGTGAAAATTCTTTCTGTTCTGTGCATTCAACTAACAGAGTTGAACCTTACTTTTGATTGAGCCGTTCTGAAACACTCTTTCTGTAGAAACTGCAATTTTACATGCTAAGCGCTAAGAGGCCTACATTGGGAAAAAGAGTATCTTCAAATAAAAACTAGGCAGATGCATTCTGTGAAACTTATTTCTGATCTGTAAATTGAGTTAACAGAGATAAAACATATCTTTGATTGAGCAGTTATGAAACACTCTTTTTGTAGAAAATGCAAGTGGAGATTCGGAGCGCTAAGTGGGTAATAGTGGAAAAAGGAATGTCTTCAAATATAAACTACACAGAATCATTCGGTGAAAGTTCTTTCTGATCTGTGCATTCAGCTAACAGAGTTAAACCATACTTTTGATTGAGCAGATCTGAACACTCTTTCTGTAGAAAATGCAACTGGACATTTGGAGCGCTAAGAGCGTAGTAGTGGAAAAAGGAATATATTCAAATATAAACTACACAGAAGCATTCTGTGAAACTTCTTTCTGATCTGAGCATTCAGCTAACAGAGTTAAACCATACTTTTGATTGAGCAGTTTTGAAACACTCTGTCTGTAGAAAATGCAACTGGACATTCGTAGCGCTAAGTGGGTTATAGTGGAAAAAAGAATATGTTCAAGTATAAACTACACAGAAGCATTGTATGAAACTTCTTTCTGTTCTGTGCATTCAACTAACAGAGTTGAACCTTACTTTTGATTGAGCCGTTCTGAAACACTCTTTCTGTAGAAACTGCAATTGGACATTCTGAGCGCTAAGAGGCCTATATTGGGAAAAAGAATGTCTACAAATAAAAACTACACAGAAGAATTGTGTGAAACTTCTTTCTGTTCTGTTTGTTCAACTAAAAGAGTTGAAACTTAGTTTTGATTGAGCCGTTCTGAAACACTCTTTCTGTAGAAAATGCAAGTGGAGATTCGGAGCGCTAAGAGGGTAATAGTGGAAAAAGGAATGTCTCCAAATATAAACTACACAGAATCATTCTGTGAAACTTCTTTCTGATCTGTGCATTCAGCTAACAGAGTTAAACCATACTTTTGATTGAGCAGATCTGAACACTCTTTCTGTAGAAAATGCAACTGGACATTTGGAGCGCTAAGAGAGTAGTAGTGGAAAAAGGAATATAATCAAATATAAACTACACAGAAGCATTCTGTGAAACTTCTACCTGATCTGAGCATTCAACTAACAGAGTTAAACCATACTTTTGATTGAGCAGTTTTGAAACACTCTGTCTGTAGAAAATGCAACTGGACATTCGTAGCGCTAAGTGGGTAATAGTGGAAAAAAGAATATGTTCAAATATAAACTACACAGAAGCATTGTATGAAACTTCTTTCTGTTCTGTGCATTCAACTAACAGAGTTGAACCTTACTTTGGATTGAGCCTTTCTGAAACACTCTTTCTGTAGAAACTGCAATTGGACATTCTGAGCGCTAAGAGGCCTATATTGGGAAAAATAATATCTTCAAATAAAAACTACACAGAAGAATTGTGTGAAACTTATTTCTGATATGTTCATTAAGCTAACAGAGTTAAACCATACTTTTGATTGCGCAGTTCTGAACACTCTTTCTGTAGAAAATGCAAGTGGACATTCTGAGCGCTAAGAGGCCTATATTGGGAAAAAGAATGTCTACAAATAAAAACTACACAGAAGAATTGTGTGAAACTTCTTTCTGTTCTGTTTGTTCAACTAAAAGTGTTGAACCTTAGTTTTGATTGAGCCGTTCTGAAACACTCTTTCTGTAGAAACTGCAATTGGACATTCTGAGCGCTAAGAGGCCTATATTGGGAAAAAGAATGTCTACAAATAAAAACTACACAGAAGAATTGTGTGAAACTTCTTTCTGTTCTGTTTGTTCAACTAAAAGAGTTGAACCTTAGTTTTGATTGAGCCGTTCTGAAACACTCTTTCTGTAGAAAATGCAAGTGGAGATTCGGAGCGCTAAGAGGGTAATAGTGGAAAAAGGAATGTCTCCAAATATAAACTACACAGAATCATTCGGTGAAACTTCTTTCTGATCTGTGCATTCAGCTAACAGAGTTAAACCATACTTTTGATTGAGCAGATCTGAACACTCTTTCTGTAGAAAATGCAACTGGACATTTGGAGCGCTAAGAGAGTAGTAGTGGAAAAAGGAATATATTCAAATATAAACTACACAGAAGCATTCTGTGAAACTTCTTTCTGATCTGAGCATTCAGCTAACAGAGTTAAACCATACTTTTGATTGAGCAGTTTTGAAACACTCTGTCTGTAGAAAATGCAACTTGACATTCGTAGCGCTAAGTGGGTAATAGTGGGAAAAAGAATATGTTCAAATATAAACTACACAGAAGCATTGTATGAAACTTCTTTCTGTTCTGTGCATTCAACTAACAGAGTTGAACCTTACTTTTGATTGAGCCGTTCTGAAACACTCTTTCTGTAGAAACTGCAATTGGACATTCTGAGCGCTAAGAGGCCTATATTGGGAAAAAGAATGTCTACAAATAAAAACTACACAGAAGAATTGTGTGAAACTTCTTTCTGTTCTGT
The DNA here is from genome assembly GCF_028878055.3 of Symphalangus syndactylus. Taxonomy (NCBI): domain Eukaryota; kingdom Metazoa; phylum Chordata; class Mammalia; order Primates; family Hylobatidae; genus Symphalangus; species Symphalangus syndactylus. The sequence continues at coordinate 104,102,094 of NC_072439.2, forward strand.
TTGTTCAACTAAAAGAGTTGAACCTTAGTTTTGATTGAGCCGTTCTGAAACACTCTTTCTGTAGAAAATGCAAGTGGAGATTCGGAGCGATAAGTGGGTAATAGTGGAAAAAGGAAAGTCTCCAAATATAAACTACACAGAATCATTCGGTGAAACTTCTTTCTGATCTGTGCATTCAGCTAACAGAGTTAAACCATACTTTTGATTGAGCAGATCTGAACACTCTTTCTGTAGAAAATGCAACTGGACATTTGGAGCGCTAAGAGGGTAGTAGTGGAAAAAGGAATATATTCAAATATAAACTACACAGAAGCATTCTGTGAAACTTCTTTCTGATCTGAGCATTCAGCTAACAGATTTAAACCATACTTTTGATTGAGCAGTTTTGAAGCACTCTGTCTGTAGAAAATGCAACTGGACATTCGTAGCGCTAAGTGGGTAATAGTGGAAAAAAGAATATGTTCAAATATAAACTACACAGAAGCATTGTATGAAACTTCTTTCTGTTCTGTGCATTCAACTAACAGAGTTGAACCTTACTTTTGATTGAGCCTTTCTGAAACACTCTTTCTGTAGAAACTGCAATTGGACATTCTGAGCGCTAAGAGGCCTATATTGGGAAAAATAATATCTTCAAATAAAAACTACACAGAAGCATTGTGTGAAACTTATTTCTGATATGTTCATTAAGCTAACAGAGTTAAACCATACTTTTGATTGCGCAGTTCTGAACACTCTTTCTGTAGAAAATGCAAGTGGACATTCGGAGCGCAAAGAGGGTAATAGTTGAAAAAGGAATATATTCAAATATAAACTACACAGTAGCATTCTGTGAAACTTCTTTCTGTTCTGTGCATTCAACTAACAGAGTTGAACCTTACTTTTGTTTGAGCCGTTCTGAAACACTCTTTCTGTAGAAACTGCAATTGGACATGCTAAGCGCTAAGAGGCCTACATTGGGAAAAAGAATATCTTCAAATAAAAACTACACAGATGCATTCTGTGAAACTTATTTCTGATCTGTAAATTCAGTTAACAGAGATAAAACATATTTTTGATTGAGCAGTTATGAAACACTCTTTTTGTAGAAAATGCAAGTGGAGATTCGGAGCGCTAAGAGGGTAATAGTGGAAAAAGGAATGTCTTCAAATATAAACTACACAGAATCATTCGGTGAAACTTCTTTCTGATCTGTGCATTCAGCTAACAGAGTTAAACCATACTTTTGATTGAGCAGATCTGAAAACTCTTTCTGTAGAAAATGCAACTGGACATTTGGAGCGCTAAGAGCGTAGTAGTGGAAAAAGGAATATATTCAAATATAAACTACACAGAAGCATTCTGTGAAACTTCTTTCTGATCTGAGCATTCAGCTAACAGAGTTAAACCATACTTTTGATTGAGCAGTTTTGAAACACTCTGTCTTTAGAAAATGAAACTGGACATTCGTTGCGCTAAGTGGGTAATAGTGGAAAAAAGAATATGTTCAAATATAAACTACACAGAAGCATTGTATGAAACTTCTTTCTGTTCTGTGCATTCAACTAACAGAGTTGAACCTTACTTTTGATTGAGCCGTTCTGAAACACTCTTTCTGTAGAAACTGCAATTGGACATTCTGAGCGCTAAGAGGCCTATATTGGGAAAAATAATATCTTCAAATAAAAACTACACAGAAGCATTGTGTGAAACTTATTTCTGATATGTTCATTAAGCTAACAGAGTTAAACCATACTTTTGATTGCGCAGTTCTGAACACTCTTTCTGTAGAAAATGCAAGTGGACATTCGGAGCGCTAAGAGGGTAATAGTGGAAAAAGGAATATATTCAAATATAAACTACACAGTAGCATTCTGTGAAAATTCTTTCTGTTCTGTGCATTCAACTAACAGAGTTGAACCTTACTTTTGATTGAGCCGTTCTGAAACACTCTTTCTGTAGAAACTGCAATTGGACATGCTAAGCGCTAAGAGGCTTACATTGGGAAAAAGAATATCTTCAAATAAAAACTACACAGATGCATTCTGTGAAACTTATTTCTGATCTGTAAATTCAGTTAACAGAGATAAAACATATTTTTGATTGAGCAGTTATGAAACACTCTTTTTGTAGAAAATGCAAGTGTAGATTCGGAGCGCTAAGTGGGTAATAGTGGAAAAAGGAATGTCTTCAAATATAAACTACACAGAATCATTTGGTGAAACTTCTTTCTGATCTGTGCATTCAGCTAACAGAGTTAAACCATACTTTTGATGGAGCAGATCTGAACACTCTTTCTGTAGGAAATGCAGCTGGACATTTGGAGCGCTAAGAGCGTAGTAGTGGAAAAAGGAATATATTCAAATATAAACTACACAGAAGCATTCTGTGAAACTTCTTTCTGATCTGAGCATTCAGCTAACAGAGTTAAACCATACTTTTGATTGAGCAGTTTTGAAACACTCTGTCTGTAGAAAATGCAACTGGACATTCGTAGCGCTAAGTGGGTAATAGTGGAAAAAAGAATATGTTCAAATATAAACTACACAGAAGCATTGTATGAAACTTCTTTCTGTTCTGTGCATTCAACTAACAGAGTTGAACCTTACTTTTGATTGAGCCTTTCTGAAACACTCTTTCTGTAGAAACTGCAATTGGACATTCTGAGCGCTAAGAGGCCTATATTGGGAAAAATAATATCTTCAAATAAAAACTACACAGAAGCATTGTGTGAAACTTATTTCTGATATGTTCATTAAGCTAACAGAGTTAAACCATACTTTTGATTGCGCAGTTCTGAACACTCTTTCTGTAGAAAATGCAAGTGGACATTCGGAGCGCTAAGAGGGTAATAGTGGAAAAAGGAATATATTCAAATATAAACTACACAGTAGCATTCTGTGAAACTTCTTTCTGTTCTGTGCATTCAACTAACAGAGTTGAACCTTACTTTTGTTTGAGCCGTTCTGAAACACTCTTTCTGTAGAAACTGCAATTGGACATGCTAAGCGCTAAGAGGCCTACATTGGGAAAAAGAATATCTTCAAATAAAAACTACACAGATGCATTCTGTGAAACTTATTTCTGATCTGTAAATTCAGTTAACAGAGATAAAACATATTTTTGATTGAGCAGTTATGAAACACTCTTTTTGTAGAAAATGCAAGTGGAGATTCGGAGCGCTAAGAGGGTAATAGTGGAAAAAGGAATGTCTTCAAATATAAACTACACAGAATCATTCGGTGAAACTTCTTTCTGATCTGTGCATTCAGCTAACAGAGTTAAACCATACTTTTTATTGAGCAGATCTGAACACTCTTTCTGTAGAAAATGCAACTGGACATTTGGAGCGCTAAGAGCGTAGTAGTGGAAAAAGGAATATATTCATATATAAACTACACAGAAGCATTCTGTGAAACTTCTTTCTGATCTGAGCATTCAGCTAACAGAGTTAAACCATACTTTTGATTGAGCAGTTTTGAAACACTCTGTCTTTAGAAAATGCAACTGGACATTCGTTGCGCTAAGTGGGTAATAGTGGAAAAAAGAATATGTTCAAATATAAACTACACAGAAGCATTGTATGAAACTTCTTTCTGTTCTGTGCATTCAACTAACAGAGTTGAACCTTACTTTTGATTGAGCCTTTCTGAAACACTCTTTCTGTAGAAACTGCAATTGGACATTCTGAGCGCTAAGAGGCCTATATTGGGAAAAATAATATCTTCAAATAAAAACTACACAGAAGCATTGTGTGAAACTTATTTCTGATATGTTCATTAAGCTAACAGAGTTAAACCATACTTTTGATTGCGCAGTTCTGAACACTCTTTCTGTAGAAAATGCAAGTGGACATTCGGAGCGCTAAGAGGGTAATAGTGGAAAAAGGAATATATTCAAATATAAACTACACAGTAGCATTCTGTGAAAATTCTTTCTGTTCTGTGCATTCAACTAACAGAGTTGAACCTTACTTTTGATTGAGCCGTTCTGAAACACTCTTTCTGTAGAAACTGCAATTGGACATGCTAAGCGCTAAGAGGCTTACATTGGGAAAAAGAATATCTTCAAATAAAAACTACACAGATGCATTCTGTGAAACTTATTTCTGATCTGTAAATTCAGTTAACAGAGATAAAACATATTTTTGATTGAGCAGTTATGAAACACTCTTTTTGTAGAAAATGCAAGTGTAGATTCGGAGCGCTAAGTGGGTAATAGTGGAAAAAGGAATGTCTTCAAATATAAACTACACAGAATCATTTGGTGAAACTTCTTTCTGATCTGTGCATTCAGCTAACAGAGTTAAACCATACTTTTGATGGTGCAGATCTGAACACTCTTTCTGTAGGAAATGCAGCTGGACATTTGGAGCGCTAAGAGCGTAGTAGTGGAAAAAGGAATATATTCAAATATAAACTACACAGAAGCATTCTGTGAAACTTCTTTCTGATCTGAGCATTCAGCTAACAGAGTTAAACCATACTTTTGATTGAGCAGTTTTGAAACACTCTGTCTGTAGAAAATGCAACTGGACATTCGTAGCGCTAAGTGGGTAATAGTGGAAAAAAGAATATGTTCAAATATAAACTACACAGAAGCATTGTATGAAACTTCTTTCTGTTCTGTGCATTCAACTAACAGAGTTGAACCTTACTTTTGATTGAGCCTTTCTGAAACACTCTTTCTGTAGAAACTGCAATTGGACATTCTGAGCGCTAAGAGGCCTATATTGGGAAAAATAATATCTTCAAATAAAAACTACACAGAAGCATTGTGTGAAACTTATTTCTGATATGTTCATTAAGCTAACAGAGTTAAACCATACTTTTGATTGCGCAGTTCTGAACACTCTTTCTGTAGAAAATGCATGTGGACATTCGGAGCGCTAAGAGGGTAATAGTGGAAAAAGGAATATATTCAAATATAAACTACACAGTAGCATTCTGTGAAACTTCTTTCTGTTCTGTGCATTCAACTAACAGAGTTGAACCTTACTTTTGTTTGAGCCGTTCTGAAACACTCTTTCTGTAGAAACTGCAATTGGACATGCTAAGCGCTAAGAGGCCTACATTGGGAAAAAGAATATCTTCAAATAAAAACTACACAGATGCATTCTGTGAAACTTATTTCTGATCTGTAAATTCAGTTAACAGAGATAAAACATATTTTTGATTGAGCAGTTATGAAACACTTTTTTGTAGAAAATGCAAGTGTAGATTCGGAGCGCTAAGTGGGTAATAGTGGAAAAAGGAATGTCTTCAAATATAAACTACACAGAATCATTTGGTGAAACTTCTTTCTGATCTGTGCATTCAGCTAACAGAGTTAAACCATACTTTTGATGGAGCAGATCTGAACACTCTTTCTGTAGGAAATGCAGCTGGACATTTGGAGCGCTAAGAGCGTAGTAGTGGAAAAAGGAATATATTCAAATATAAACTACACAGAAGCATTCTGTGAAACTTCTTTCTGATCTGAGCATTCAGCTAACAGAGTTAAACCATACTTTTGATTGAGCAGTTTTGAAACACTCTGTCTGTAGAAAATGCAACTGGACATTCGTAGCGCTAAGTGGGTAATAGTGGAAAAAAGAATATGTTCAAATATAAACTACACAGAAGCATTGTATGAAACTTCTTTCTGTTCTGTGCATTCAACTAACAGAGTTGAACCTTACATTTGATTGAGCCTTTCTGAAACACTCTTTCTGTAGAAACTGCAATTGGACATTCTGAGCGCTAAGAGGCCTATATTGGGAAAAATAATATCTTCAAATAAAAACTACACAGAAGCATTGTGTGAAACTTATTTCTGATATGTTCATTAAGCTAACAGAGTTAAACCATACTTTTGATTGCGCAGTTCTGAACACTCTTTCTGTAGAAAATGCAAGTGGACATTCTGAGCGCTAAGAGGCCTATATTGGGAAAAAGAATGTCTACAAATAAAAACTACACAGAAGAATTGTGTGAAACTTCTTTCTGTTCTGTTTGTTCAACTAAAAGTGTTGAACCTTAGTTTTGATTGAGCCGTTCTGAAACACTCTTTCTGTAGAAACTGCAATTGGACATTCTGAGCGCTAAGAGGCCTATATTGGGAAAAAGAATGTCTACAAATAAAAACTACACAGAAGAATTGTGTGAAACTTCTTTCTGTTCTGTTTGTTCAACTAAATAGTTGAACCTTAGTTTTGATTGAGCCGTTCTGAAACACTCTTTCTGTAGAAAATGCAAGTGGAGATTCGGAGCGCTAAGAGGGTAATAGTGGAAAAAGGAATGTCTCCAAATATAAACTACACAGAATCATTCGGTGAAACTTCTTTCTGATCTGTGCATTCAGCTAACAGAGTTAAACCATACTTTTGATTGAGCAGATCTGAACACTCTTTCTGTAGAAAATGCAACTGGACATTTGGAGCGCTAAGAGAGTAGTAGTGGAAAAAGGAATATATTCAAATATAAACTACACAGAAGCATTCTGTGAAACTTCTTTCTGATCTGAGCATTCAGCTAACAGAGTTAAACCATACTTTTGATTGAGCAGTTTTGAAACACTCTGTCTGTAGAAAATGCAACTGGACATTCGTAGCGCTAAGTGGGTAATAGTGGGAAAAAGAATATGTTCAAATATAAACTACACAGAAGCATTGTATGAAACTTATTTCTGTTCTGTGCATTCAACTAACAGAGTTGAAACTTACTTTTGATTGAGCCGTTCTGAAACACTCTTTCTGTAGAAACTGCAATTGGACATTCTGAGCGCTAAGAGGCCTATATTGGGAAAAAGAATGTCTACAAATAAAAATTACACAGAAGAATTGTGTGAAACTTCTTTCTGTTCTGTTTGTTCAACTAAAAGAGTTGAACCTTAGTTTTGATTGAGCCGTTCTGAAACACTCTTTCTGTAGAAAATGCAAGTGGAGATTCGGAGCGATAAGTGGGTAATAGTGGAAAAAGGAATGTCTCCAAATATAAACTACACAGAATCATTCGGTGAAACTTCTTTCTGATCTGTGCATTCAGCTAACAGAGTTAAACCATACTTTTGATTGAGCAGATCTGAACACTCTTTCTGTAGAAAATGCAACTGGACATTTCGAGCGCTAAGAGAGTAGTAGTGGAAAAAGGAATATATTCAAATATAAACTACACAGAAGCATTCTGTGAAACTTCTTTCTGATCTGAGCATTCAGCAAACAGAGTTAAACCATACTTTTGATTGAGCAGTTTTGAAACACTCTGTCTGTAGAAAATGCAACTGGACTTTCGTAGCGCTAAGTGGGTAATAGTGGAAAAAAGAATATGTTCAAATATAAACTACACAGAAGCATTGTATGAAACTTCTTTCTGTTCTGTGCATTCAACTAACAGAGTTGAACCTTACTTTTGATTGAGCCTTTCTGAAACACTCTTTCTGTAGAAACTGCAATTGGACATTCTGAGCGCTAAGAGGCCTATATTGGGAAAAATAATATCTTCAAATAAAAACTACACAGAAGCATTGTGTGAAACTTATTTCTGATATGTTCATTAAGCTAACAGAGTTAAACCATACTTTTGATTGCGCAGTTCTGAACACTCTTTCTGTAGAAAATGCAAGTGGACATTCAGAGCGCTAAGAGGGTAATAGTGGAAAAAGGAATATATTCAAATATAAACCACACAGTAGCATTCTGTGAAAATTCTTTCTGTTCTGTGCATTCAACTAACAGAGTTGAACCTTACTTTTGATTGAGCCGTTCTGAAACACTCTTTCTGTAGGAACTGCAATTGGACATGCTAAGCGCTAAGAGGCCTACATTGGGAAAAAGAATATCTTCAAATAAAAACTACACAGATGCATTCTGAGAAACTTATTTCTGATCTGCAAATTCAGTTAAAAGAGATAAAACATATTTTTGATTGAGCACTTATGAAACACTCTTTTTGTAGAAAATGCAAGTGTAGATTCGGAGCGCTAAGTGGGTAATAGTGGAAAAAGGAATGTCTCCAAATATAAACTACACAGAATCATTCTGTGAAACTTCCTTCTGATCTGTGCATTAAGCTAACAGAGTTAAACCATACTTTTGATTGAGCAGATCTGAACACTCTTTCTGTAGAAAATGCAACTGGACATTTGGAGCGCTAAGAGAGTAGTAGTGGAAAAAGGAATATTTTCAAATATAAACTACACAGAAGCATTCTGTGAAACTTCTTTCTGATCTGAGCATTCAGCTAACAGAGTTAAACCATACTTTTGATTGAGCAGTTTTGAAACACTCTGTCTGTAGAAAATGCAACTGGACATTCGTAGCGCTAAGTGGGTAATAGTGGGAAAAAGAATATTTTCAAATATAAACTACACAGAAGCATTGTATGAAACTTCTTTCTGTTCTGTGCATTCAACTAACAGAGTTGAACCTTACTTTTGATTGAGCCGTTCTGAAACACTCTTTCTGTAGAAACTGCAATTGGACATTCTGAGCGCTAAGAGGCCTATATTGGGAAAAAGAATGTCTACAAATAAAAACTACACAGAAGAATTGTGTGAAACTTCTTTCTGTTCTGTTTGTTCAACCAGAAGAATTGAACCTTTGTTTTGATAGAGCCGTTCTGAAACACTCTTTCTGTAGAAAATACAAGTGGAGATTCCGAGTGCTAAGAGGGTAATAGTGGAAAAAGGAATGTCTCCAAATATAAACTACACAGAATCATTCGGTGCAACTTCTTTCTGATCTGTGCATTCAGCTAACAGAGTTAAACCATACTTTTGATTGAGCAGATCTGAACACTCTTTCTGTAGAAAATGCAACTGGACATTTGGAGCGCTAAGAGAGTACTAGTGGAAAAAGGAATATATTCAAATATAAACTACACAGAAGCATTCTGTGAAACTTCTTTCTGATCTGAGCATTCAGCTAACAGAGTTAAACCATACTTTTGATTGAGCAGTTTTGAAATACTCTGTCTGTAGAAAATGCAACTGGACATTCGTAGCGCTAAGTGGGTAATAGTGGAAAAAAGAATATGTTCAAATATAAACTACACAGAAGCATTGTATGAAACTTCTTTCTGTTCTGTGCATTCAACTAACAGAGTTGAACCTTACTTTTGATTGAGCCTTTCTGAAACACTCTTTCTGTAGAAACTGCAATTGGACATTCTGAGCGCTAAGAGGCCTATATTGGGAAAAATAATAACTTCAAATAAAAACTACACAGAAGCATTGTGTGAAACTTATTTCTGATATGTTCATTAAGCTAACAGAGTTAAACCATACTTTTGATTGCGCAGTTCTGAACACTCTTTCTGTAGAAAATGCAAGTGGACGTTCGGAGCGCTAAGAGGGTAATAGTGGAAAAAGGAATATATTCAAATATAAACTACACAGTAGCATTCTGTGAAACTTCTTTCTGTTCTGTGCATTCAACCAACAGATTTGAACCTTACTTTTGATTGAGCCGTTCTGAAACACTCTTTCTGTAGAAACTGCAATTGGACATGCTAAGCGCTAAGAGGCCTACATTGGGAAAAAGAATATCTTCAAATAAAAACTACACAGATGCATTCTGTGAAACTTATTTCTGATCTGTAAATTCAGTTAACAGAGATAAAACATATTTTTGATTGAGCAGTTATGAAACACTCTTTTTGTAGAAAATGCAAGTGGAGATTCGGAGCGCTAAGAGGGTAATAGTGGAAAAAGGAATGTCTTCAAATATAAACTACACAGAATCATTCGGTGAAACTTCTTTCTGATCTGTGCATTCAGCTAACAGAGTTAAACCATACTTTTGATTGAGCAGACCTGAACACTCTTTCGGTAGAAAATGCAACTGGACATTTTGAGCGCTAAGAGCGTAGTAGTGGAAAAAGGAATATATTCAAATATAAACTACACAGAAGCATTCTGTGAAACTTCTTTCTGATCTGAGCATTCAGCTAACAGAGTTAAACCATACTTTTGATTGAGCAGTTTTGAAACACTCTGTCTGTAGAAAATGCAACTGGACATTCGTAGCGCTAAGTGGGTAATAGTGGAAAAAAGAATATGTTCAAATATAAACTACACAGAAGCATTGTATGAAACTTCTTTCTGTTCTGTGCATTCAACTAACAGAGTTGAACCTTACTTTTGATTGAGCCGTTCTGAAACACTCTTTCTGTAGAAACTGCAATTGGACATTCTGAGCGCTAAGAGGCCTATATTGGGAAAAAGAATGTCTACAAATAAAAACTACACAGAAGAATTGTGTGAAACTTCTTTCTGTTCTGTGTGTTCAACTAAAAGAGTTGAACCTTAGTTTTGATTGAGCCGTTCTGAAACACTCTTTCTGTAGAAAATGCAAGTGGAGATTCGGAGCGCTAAGAGGGTAATAGTGGAAAAAGGAATGTCTCCAAATATAAACTACACAGAATCATTCTGTGAAACTTCTTTCTGATCTGTGCATTCAGCAAACAGAGTTAAACCATACTTTTGATTGAGCAGATCTGAACACTCTTTCTGTAGAAAATGCAACTGGACATTTGGAGCGCTAAGAGAGTAGTAGTGGAAAAAGGAATATATTCAAATATAAACTACACAGGAGCATTCTGTGAAACTTATTTCTGATCTGAGCATTCAGCTAACAGAGTTAAACCATACTTTTGATTGAGCAGTTTTGAAACACTCTGTCTGTAGAAAATGCAACTGGACATTCGTAGCGCTAAGTGGGTAATAGTGGAAAAAAAATATGTTCAAATATAAACTACACAGAAGCATTGTATGAAACTTCTTTCTGTTATGTGCATTCAACTAACAGAGTTGAACCTTACTTTTGATTGAGCCTTTCTGAAACACTCTTTCTGTAGAAACTGCAATTGGACATTCTGAGAGCTAAGAGGCCTATATTGGGAAAAATAATATCTTCAAATAAAAACTACACAGAAGCATTGTGTGAATCTTATTTCTGATATGTTCATTAAGCTAACAGAGTTAAACCATACTTTTGATTGCGCAGTTCTGAACACTCGTTCTGTAGAAAATGCAAGTGGACATTCGGAGCGCTAAGAGGGTAATAGTGGAAAAAGGAATATATTCAAATATAAACTACACAGTAGCATTCTGTGAAACTTCTTTCTGTTCTGTGCATTCAACTAACAGAGTTGAACCTTACTTTTGATTGAGCCGTTCTGAAACACTCTTTCTGTAGAAACTGCAATTGGACATGCTAAGCGCTAAGAGGCCTACATTGGGAAAAAGAATATCTTCAAATAAAAACTACACAGATGCATTCTGTGAAACTTATTTCTGATCTGTAAATTCAGTTAACAGAGATAAAACATATTTTTGATTGAGCAGTTATGAAACACTCTTTTTGTAGAAAATGCAAGTGTAGATTCGGAGCGCTAAGTGGGTAATAGTGGAAAAAGGAATGTCTTCAAATATAAACTACACAGAATCATTTGGTGAAACTTCTTTCTGATCTGTGCATTCAGCTAACAGAGTTAAACCATACTTTTGATGGAGCAGATCTGAACACTCTTTCTGTAGGAAATGCAGCTGGACATTTGGAGCGCTAAGAGCGTAGTAGTGGAAAAAGGAATATATTCAAATATAAACTACACAGAAGCATTCTGTGAAACTTCTTTCTGATCTGAGCATTCAGCTAACAGAGTTAAACCATACTTTTGATTGAGCAGTTTTGAAACACTCTGTCTGTAGGAAATGCAACTGGACATTCGTAGCGCTAAGTGGGTAATAGTGGAAAAAAGAATATGTTCAAATATAAACTACACAGAAGCATTGTATGAAACTTCTTTCTGTTCTGTGCATTCAACTAACAGAGTTGAACCTTACATTTGATTGAGCCTTTCTGAAACACTCTTTCTGTAGAAACTGCAATTGGACATTCTGAGCACTAAGAGGCCTATATTGGGAAAAATAATATCTTCAAATAAAAACTACACAGAAGCATTGTGTGAAACTTATTTCTGATATGTTCATTAAGCTAACAGAGTTAAACCATACTTTTGATTGCGCAGTTCTGAACACTCTTTCTGTAGAAAATGCAAGTGGACATTCTGAGCGCTAAGAGGCCTATATTGGGAAAAAGAATGTCTACAAATAAAAACTACACAGAAGAATTGTGTGAAACTTCTTTCTGTTCTGTTTGTTCAACTAAAAGTGTTGAACCTTAGTTTTGATTGAGCCGTTCTGAAACACTCTTTATGTAGAAACTGCAATTGGACATTCTGAGCGCTAAGAGGCCTATATTGGGAAAAAGAATGTCTACAAATAAAAACTACACAGAAGAATTGTGTGAAACTTCTTTCTGTTCTGTTTGTTCAACTAAAAGAGTTGAACCTTAGTTTTGATTGAGCCGTTCTGAAACACTCTTTCTGTAGAAAATGCAAGTGGAGATTCGGAGCGCTAAGAGGGTAATAGTGGAAAAAGGAATGTCTCCAAATATAAACTACACAGAATCATTCGGTGAAACTTCTTTCTGATATGTGCATTCAGCTAACAGAGTTAAACCATACTTTTGATTGAGCAGATCTGAACACTCTTTCTGTAGAAAATGCAACTGGACATTTGGAGCGCTAAGAGAGTAGTAGTGGAAAAAGGAATATATTCAAATATAAACTACACAGAAGCATTCTGTGAAACTTCTTTCTGATCTGAGCATTCAGCTAACAGAGTTAAACCATACTTTTGATTGAGCAGTTTTGAAACACTCTGTCTGTAGAAAATGCAACTGGACATTCGTAGCGCTAAGTGGGTAATAGTGGGAAAAAGAATATGTTCAAATATAAACTACACAGAAGCATTGTATGAAACTTCTTTCTGTTCTGTGCATTCAACTAACAGAGTTGAAACTTACTTTTGATTGAGCCGTTCTGAAACACTCTTTCTGTAGAAACTGCAATTGGACATTCTGAGCGCTAAGAGGCCTATATTGGGAAAAAGAATGTCTACAAATAAAAATTACACAGAAGAATTGTGTGAAACTTCTTTCTGTTCTGTTTGTTCAACTAAAAGAGTTGAACCTTAGTTTTGATTGAGCCGTTCTGAAACACTCTTTCTGTAGAAAATGCAAGTGGAGATTCGGAGCGATAAGTGGGTAATAGTGGAAAAAGGAATGTCTCCAAATATAAACTACACAGAATCATTCGGTGAAACTTCTTTCTGATCTGTGCATTCAGCTAACAGAGTTAAACCATACTTTTGATTGAGCAGATCTGAACACTCTTTCTGTAGAAAATGCAACTGGACATTTCGAGCGCTAAGAGAGTAGTAGTGGAAAAAGGAATATATTCAAATATAAACTACACAGAAGCATTCTGTGAAACTTCTTTCTGATCTGAGCATTCAGCAAACAGAGTTAAACCATACTTTTGATTGAGCAGTTTTGAAACACTCTGTCTGTAGAAAATGCAACTGGACTTTCGTAGCGCTAAGTGGGTAATAGTGGAAAAAAGAATATGTTCAAATATAAACTACACAGAAGCATTGTATGAAACTTCTTTCTGTTCTGTGCATTCAACTAACAGAGTTGAACCTTACTTTTGATTGAGCCTTTCTGAAACACTCTTTCTGTAGAAACTGCAATTGGACATTCTGAGCGCTAAGAGGCCTATATTGGGAAAAATAATATCTTCAAATAAAAACTACACAGAAGCATTGTGTGAAACTTATTTCTGATATGTTCATTAAGCTAACAGAGTTAAACCATACTTTTGATTGCGCAGTTCTGAACTCTCTTTCTGTAGAAAATGCAAGTGGACATTCGGAGCGCTAAGAGGGTAATAGTGGAAAAAGGAATATATTCAAATATAAACCACACAGTAGCATTCTGTGAAAATTCTTTCTGTTCTGTGCATTCAACTAACAGAGTTGAACCTTACTTTTGATTGAGCCGTTCTGAAACACTCTTTCTGTAGAAACTGCAATTGGACATGCTAAGCGCTAAGAGGCCTACATTGGGAAAAAGAATATCTTCAAATAAAAACTACACAGATGCATTCTGAGAAACTTATTTCTGATCTGCAAATTCAGTTAAAAGAGATAAAACATATTTTTGATTGAGCACTTATGAAACACTCTTTTTGTAGAAAATGCAAGTGTAGATTCGGAGCGCTAAGTGGGTAATAGTGGAAAAAGGAATGTCTCCAAATATAAACTACACAGAATCATTCTGTGAAACTTCCTTCTGATCTGTGCATTAAGCTAACAGAGTTAAACCATACTTTTGATTGAGCAGATCTGAACACTCTTTCTGTAGAAAATGCAACTGGACATTTGGAGGGCTAAGAGAGTAGTAGTGGAAAAAGGAATATTTTCAAATATAAACTACACAGAAGCATTCTGTGAAACTTCTTTCTGATCTGAGCATTCAGCTAACAGAGTTAAACCATACTTTTGATTGAGCAGTTTTGAAACACTCTGTCTGTAGAAAATGCAACTGGACATTCGTAGCGCTAAGTGGGTAATAGTGGGAAAAAGAATATTTTCAAATATAAACTACACAGAAGCATTGTATGAAACTTCTTTCTGTTCTGTGCATTCAACTAACAGAGTTGAACCTTACTTTTGATTGAGCCGTTCTGAAACACTCTTTCTGTAGAAACTGCAATTGGACATTCTGAGCGCTAAGAGGCCTATATTGGGAAAAAGAATGTCTACAAATAAAAACTACACAGAAGAATTGTGTGAAACTTCTTTCTGTTCTGTTTGTTCAACCAGAAGAATTGAACCTTTGTTTTGATAGAGCCGTTCTGAAACACTCTTTCTGTAGAAAATACAAGTGGAGATTCCGAGTGCTAAGAGGGTAATAGTGGAAAAAGGAATGTCTCCAAATATAAACTACACAGAATCATTCGGTGCAACTTCTTTCTGATCTGTGCATTCAGCTAACAGAGTTAAACCATACTTTTGATTGAGCAGATCTGAACACTCTTTCTGTAGAAAATGCAACTGGACATTTGGAGCGCTAAGAGAGTACTAGTGGAAAAAGGAATATATTCAAATATAAACTACACAGAAGCATTCTGTGAAACTTCTTTCTGATCTGAGCATTCAGCTAACAGAGTTAAACCATACTTTTGATTGAGCAGTTTTGAAATACTCTGTCTGTAGAAAATGCAACTGGACATTCGTAGCGCTAAGTGGGTAATAGTGGAAAAAAGAATATGTTCAAATATAAACTACACAGAAGCATTGTATGAAACTTCTTTCTGTTCTGTGCATTCAACTAACAGAGTTGAACCTTACTTTTGATTGAGCCTTTCTGAAACACTCTTTCTGTAGAAACTGCAATTGGACATTCTGAGCGCTAAGAGGCCTATATTGGGAAAAATAATAACTTCAAATAAAAACTACACAGAAGCATTGTGTGAAACTTATTTCTGATATGTTCATTAAGCTAACAGAGTTAAACCATACTTTTGATTGCGCAGTTCTGAACACTCTTTCTGTAGAAAATGCAAGTGGACGTTCGGAGCGCTAAGAGGGTAATAGTGGAAAAAGGAATATATTCAAATATAAACTACACAGTAGCATTCTGTGAAACTTCTTTCTGTTCTGTGCATTCAACCAACAGATTTGAACCTTACTTTTGATTGAGCCGTTCTGAAACACTCTTTCTGTAGAAACTGCAATTGGACATGCTAAGCGCTAAGAGGCCTACATTGGGAAAAAGAATATCTTCAAATAAAAACTACACAGATGCATTCTGTGAAACTTATTTCTGATCTGTAAATTCAGTTAACAGAGATAAAACATATTTTTGATTGAGCAGTTATGAAACACTCTTTTTGTAGAAAATGCAAGTGGAGATTCGGAGCGCTAAGAGGGTAATAGTGGAAAAAGGAATGTCTTCAAATATAAACTACACAGAATCATTCGGTGAAACTTCTTTCTGATCTGTGCATTCAGCTAACAGAGTTAAACCATACTTTTGATTGAGCAGACCTGAACACTCTTTCGGTAGAAAATGCAACTGGACATTTTGAGCGCTAAGAGCGTAGTAGTGGAAAAAGGAATATATTCAAATATAAACTACACAGAAGCATTCTGTGAAACTTCTTTCTGATCTGAGCATTCAGCTAACAGAGTTAAACCATACTTTTGATTGAGCAGTTTTGAAACACTCTGTCTGTAGAAAATGCAACTGGACATTCGTAGCGCTAAGTGGGTAATAGTGGAAAAAAGAATATGTTCAAATATAAACTACACAGAAGCATTGTATGAAACTTCTTTCTGTTCTGTGCATTCAACTAACAGAGTTGAACCTTACTTTTGATTGAGCCGTTCTGAAACACTCTTTCTGTAGAAACTGCAATTGGACATTCTGAGCGCTAAGAGGCCTATATTGGGAAAAAGAATGTCTACAAATAAAAACTACACAGAAGAATTGTGTGAAACTTCTTTCTGTTCTGTGTGTTCAACTAAAAGAGTTGAACCTTAGTTTTGATTGAGCCGTTCTGAAACACTCTTTCTGTAGAAAATGCAAGTGGAGATTCGGAGCGCTAAGAGGGTAATAGTGGAAAAAGGAATGTCTCCAAATATAAACTACACAGAATCATTCTGTGAAACTTCT